>NC_136879.1:20817874-20902874 GCF_949152265.1 Phoxinus phoxinus | reverse complement strand
AGCCGGTTTGATATTCACATGGTACGATTTCAAATCAACAGCACTGAATAGATGTAATTGCTATATGCAAATTATATGCAACCTGATCTTTGAAACCGAGGTAGTTTAAAAATATGACTTGCTATATGTACAACACTGACAAAGTGAGAGATGGTGTGAGGGAACCAATATTCGATCACAAATGGTCACAACATTTTAAATGCATGCTACTGCCAGGTGTATACAGACGTGTCCCACCTGTGATCAGATCACCTGAGACAGATGTTACTACAAAGTGTAAACGGGGCCCGGATCAGCATCTCTGGGAAGAATAATGCAAGTGATTCCCTGGTAATTTTGCCAAGCAGGATGTGTTCTTGGATCAACATCTTTGTTAGCCTTGGAACAACATTCCTATTAGTCAGTCCTATTTCAGGGATAGGGGAGGTTTAGGGCTGAGGTTTGAACTACATTCTTATCGTTCATTTATAACTATCATTTCCCTCAAATTATAGTTTATGCCAGGTCATGGTTAAGGACAGGGTTAGCAATCCTTCTCTGACACAAACGTTGTACCAGGACCAACAAAATACATTGACCCAGGAACACATACTTTACAAAAATTACAGTGACCCTGACATACTCATGTCCTCTTTATCACATTTAAATAGCAAAAGCACAGCTTATAACTCTTTATTAGCCTTCCAGAAACATACCCAACAGTCTCTCTCTATGGCGCCGCTAGTGTTCGATATGCTAGCATTCTGCTAACATAATGCTAGCATACTGCTTCAAGATGAAGGCAATGCATTGTGGGACACAGTTTCTCTCACAGTGAGCTCTGGTTGTATACTGCACTTTTAGAAAAATGTAAGCAGTGCCAATAGTACATAGTATACATACTGCAAAAACATAGCATGGTATATCACATACGCTCTCTCACACACAGTCATTCCGATCTTGTTCAATCTCATTGTGGGATTTGTGTGAAAGTGGTCCACTGGGCGCCTGGTGCACAGGCACACTCGATACCCTTGTCGTCTGTTTACACGCAAGTCCAAGAACATAATTGAAATCAAATTCCTTTCTATTCGTTGGCGAGATAATACATTAAAAGACCTGCTTTACACTGCTACATGTGGTGGATTGTTTTGGTACATGTTGGTAAGCTGTAAGACAAACAACAGATCAAATCATCACAAAAGAAGCCCGATAGACACAGCATTCATGAACATCTGGAAACGCCGTTTGCTGATGTAACCGGCGCTGGAGAGGAGTATCATTCAGGGAGATAACGATCCTTGTGATGGCCAGAGATATAATGGTGGTGGCGATGATGACAGTTATTGTTCTTTGTTGTCTTTTTTGCAGCTGTAAGGCGGCGATGAGAATCGATCCCCGAGCCTCAGCTTCCCGTCGGGGCTCTGAGGAGGACTGCGGCACTGAGAGAGAGATAAAGGAAAAGAGGGACGATAAAAGATAACAGGAGATAGACTGATTCTTTTCTCCTCCTTCTGTCTCCTCCCTTCATTTGATGACTGGCCTGCAGCTCTGATTGCTATCTGTCGCTAGTTTAATTGATCTCGGTCATGCTTCCACGCGAGCCGGGATTAGCGCTTATCAGAATGGACGGGGGGTTTCTTAGGGGAAGATCGCATTTGCTGATGATCAGACCCCGTCACCCTCCTCGAAACAGATCCGGCGTGTATGTGTGTCTAAGAGCGGGCCTCAAGCTCGGGGATTAGTCTCCTCCTGCGTCGATAGCGTGCGATAGACGTGTACGCGTGCGTACGAGAGAATCCTCAGCCAGACCAGCGGCTATTTATGGGCCTCGGCGGAACTGTGGCTGTGTCTTTAATCACCGGCTGTTATATTGACCTGATTTACAGGGCAAACACTTCATCTTGTGGACCAGAGCAACTCAAAGATGGACCACAAATGGAAAGGGGTCCCTCTGGGGCAGTGGTTTGAGAACAACTGGAACAGAAAAGGTTGATTGTCACTGCCTTACCTAAAAAAAGCAAGACAGTTCTTCCTCGCATCCAGACTCAAACTTCTCACCAGACTCTCTAATGACGTTAATGAGGAGACTCCAGGGCTGATAAGGTCACTCAAAGCTCAGGTTCAAACGTACCGAGTCGGCATGCGACCCTGCACCTCCTGTGACTCAGTCGCTGGAATTAAACTTTCAGCCAGGCCAATTTTCAAAGCCCTCATATTCCTTTGCCAAATGCCAGAGCCACTTCAAACACGTCTGATGGAGAGACAGTGAGAGAGGGGAGGAGGGGAAAAAAAACACGACAGCTGGCAAAACTGGTACAGCTTCAAACCGAATGAGGGGACAGTCTTTATGCCTAAGAGGGATGGCAAATCCCTGGCTTTACTGTGGAACAGGGGATGTTAGGGATTTCTCTATCAAACGGCAACAGTGCAGAGGCAGGCTGGGAACAAAGGTTTTTTTTATAACAGGGAAATGTTCAGTATCAAAGGGGGCACAGCAAGACACGGACCGCTTTTTGGACCAGCTAGACTGACAGATCTCTTTAGCGTAATGACCGTTTGTTCTGTCTTCTCTGTTTTATGTTGCTTTTTTTTCTTACATGGCAAGTAAACCCTTTGGGTCCAATTTGCATGCGAGTCTGAGAAGACAGAAAGCAGACCCAGGAGGGCCGCAGACCTAAAAACGGGTAAGGGGATACGGGGCAAATTGTGCGACCCCCTCTGTTTCCTTGTCACCCCAGTGGTGTTTATCACTCAGGACATGACAGACAGGAGACCTTAAGCTAAAGAGCTGCCTTAGTCATCATTCTTTTTACCTTTTCGTTTCAAGACGAGTCACTCCGTGTATAACAGATGAATCATTGATATCCGACTACTCCATCGCGCCGTATGTCTGGGAAGGGAGGAGGCGGCATGCAAACAAGACTTGAGCAATGACAGTCATGTCTGACTTTACACATGGTCATAAAATGTAACATAATCGCTACCGACAGAACACGTCTTTTCCTGCCGGTGTGCTTTGAGTTGGAGCAATCAGGCTATGTTTGATCACGGAGCCCTTGTTTGTGTGGCTAAATAACAATTGACTGGCTATTGATTCTCAGATGCTGAAACAAATTAAATTAAAACAGCTTTATGACTCCTTATATAAACCATTTCCACTTGTGGTCCAATATGCGTCTATACGTGTACGCAACAAACAGTCTTTACATTCACACACACAGCAGTTGCACACTTCCACTATAAAAACACATTTATGGTCGTATGAAACCACCCAGCCGTACATACAATTGCCTCTCCGTTCCACAGCTTGCATACACAATTCAAGAGTTAAAGTTGGGAGTGTTTTGGTTGGGCCCCACTTGTCAAGTACAGCTCAATGTGACCTGCTCAAACATTTAAATCACTTCGACCTAAAAACACATTTTGAGTGAAAACACATTTCAAGTATTACACTCTAAAGTATAGTTATTTTATTGGCATGCCAAACTGTTATGCTATAAATATTAAAAACTGTCAGAAACTAAGAAAAGTATTAGAGGAAAAAGGTATGTAGAATTGTAAATTCAATTTGAATTTAATTTAAGAGTTAAAATGAATGAATGAATATAATAAAATTACATTATATGTAATATATTTCTTATATTTTTTATTATATTTCTCTTTTATATTTCTCTATTATATTTCTCTATATATGTGTGTTTATGCTGCATGAGTAAATATATCTGCAATATATTACACATGCAGTACCATATCCGATCACATGTATATTGATAGATTATGAAGTGTATTACTGAACATAAAATGACACATTATGATGTAAATAAGGGATGGGCAACAATTAATCGCGATTAATCGCATCCAAAATAAAAGTTTACGATTAAATAATATATGTATGTGTACTGTGTATAATTATTTTGTATGTATAAATACACACACATGCATGTATATATTTAAGAAAAAATTGTTATATTAAATATTTATTTAATATAATATAAATTATGTATAAATATATACATAAAAATAGTTCTTAAAAAAATATATCAAAAAAAATTATATATATATATATATTATATACATATACATGCATATGTGTGTATTTATATAAACAAAATAATTATACAGAGTACACATACATATATTATTTAAACACAAACTTTTATTTTGGATGCGATTAATCATGATTAATCGTTGCCCATCCCTACAAAATATATTGTCACATTTTCAAATATATGAAAAGTGGCAATTCCTTATGTATTATTAAATATATTGTAATATATTAACAATATATTATTCTGTATATTTTCAAAAATACTGTTAAACCATTTAATATATTGATCATTCATATTTAGGGAAATACATTTTATACGGGATCCTTGTCCATAAATGGCTTAAAATGATGAATGCCATTTTCAAAATCGAGCTCCCTGTGTGAGCTGATACACTAAAATGCCCACTAAAAATGTCCTTCCCCAACAGAAAAAAAGCATGCATGAATAGAGGAAGAGCTGATGTATGGGGTCATTTTCTGCAAGAAAGCGTGCATATAGGTTTACGCAACCCACCCCACTGAGACCTGGGAATTTAGAGCTCTGGTTGCTAACAAAAAGCACCAGGCTGGCACATTGGACACTGCCAACTGAACAATCAGTGATCACTTTCCAGGCTGGCACTTTCCTCTCTCCATCTCTCCTAATGTCTGCACCATGCCAGCTGCTTTGCTAAATAAGCAGTGCAGAGGAACACACACACAGAGACTCGGATCCACGCTTTGTACCTGAGCCCAAAAAAGGATGCATGGGCATTGAGCTCTGTAATGATGAGTGGGGGAATCTGGGAATGAGGATCCAAGTGCCTCGAAATGTGAACAGATACACTGAGAGAATTTACAAAAGCATGTTGTTACACATACTTCTTATTTGGTGTTCATGTGTTTGTATATACAGTCAATCAAATAATCTAATCCACTAATGAGTGAAAATGTGTGTTGTCTACGAATATGTGTGCACAAGCAGATCTCAGTTCTCATTCGAAAAAGTCTCGATAGACTGAGCAGCCATCGATGTGGCTCCACACACATAGTGGCGTGAGCAGATGGCAAAACAGATGATCTGCTCTCGATTGCCCCTCTACCATCCATATTTATTTTACACTGACTGGCTCCGGGTTTCCCTCCGCCTACACACACTCCTGACTGCACCAGCAAAGCCACACCGCTTACCACAATCTCTGATTAGAAGACAAAAGAGGAGTGAAGACGAGAGAGTGGAAAGAACTAGCTATACATGAGGCCAAAGCCAACACAAACACACTTTCACAAAAAAAAATAAAAAATCCTAGTTCGCCCAATGGTCAGCCATCAAAGTTCTTAAATAACTTAATATTGATCAAAGCAAGCAGCAAATCCATGAGTTGTTCTGAGCTACTGATCATGAGTAAAGTTCGGGTCGATGGCGTCCAGCGTGATTTATACAGCTTCCTGGAGTGCCGATAAATGAGTGGACTGATTGGCCAGTGGAAGGAGGAGGAAGAGGAGGAGGAGGAATGAACTTGACAGTTTACTCCTTTTGATCTTGCGGTACTTCCTCTGGAAATGAGAACGCTTGCTTCAGACAAATCCTCAGCAAGACATCTCATTTGGCTTGGGAATTCGCCAAAGCTTAGAGGCTGAAAATTGGTCTTCATCTCAGCAGCTTAATGGAACCCCTGCTTTTTTATGTCACCCAGGCAAAAGGAGAACATCAATTGTCACAGACTGAGCCACGATGTTCATCACTGTGCAGTCTTCACTTTTGTTTGTTTTGCAGGAAAGTTAATGTCAGCTATTTTTTATTTTTTTGGCTTATCTACCATCTAAACAGAAACTACCCCCATACCAGCTTTTTTGTTTTTTTTTGGAGAATGTCTCTGAATATTTAGAGGATTCAGGCTTGAGAGGACCTGGCAGCATTCCTCCGCAGTGACCGAACTTGCGGTTGATCATCGGAAGTGACATGGCGGGTGTCCCTCAAGGCCTTTGGCTGAGTGAGCAACTCAATTAAAAGCGGACTGTGGGGGCTCCGAGGGGGCCGCATTCCCCCGCCCCACCAAACCGTCCTCGAGTGAGCCCGGTGTAGCCGTCATCCCGAGCTCAGCTGACCATTTGCTCCGGTTCACTGACTGAAGATGACTCAATGCCTGACTAGACCCTATGATCACATCGTATCATGCATGCTCAGATATCACTCACAAACACACATCCACAGTGCAGCAGATGTCTGTTTAGTCCTATTCAATGCTTGTCCCCCAGGGTGGATGTACCAACATCCATGGAGTTTTCCAAAGGCAATCTGCTCTGTTTGGAAGCCATCTTAATGATCGCCAACAAAGTGCAGAAGACGTATCGTAGTCTTCACTTTGGTTCAAAGGTATATGGCCTAAAATCAGCTATACACAGAAGATGGTGGGCCACCATTAGAGAGCCAAAACTATTTAGACTCGCCAAACAGTCCAGCACCATCATTAGAAGGCCTTGGATTGAGGAGGAAAGAGTCAACAACAAGTACTAAACAAGCAGCTGCCATGGTGCAAGGTTGGGAGCTTGTTAAAGCTGAGAAAAATAATGTGGCTTCATTTGTCGAAAGGAAGCAGTCATGTGGTGGAGATACTGGAAATGAGGACAGGATTGAGTTTTACAAAACTGTGGAATGCTAGCATGCTCTCACCTACAAAAACTATTAAACAATTACACTTCAGATACTGAAAAATACTGTACTATTTCGTCCTTGTTGTGAAGCACAAATAACAATTTAGGTAATTATTCAGGGGATATAAAAGTCTAAATTAGTTCACTCACTAGTCACACATTCATTGAGAGTGCAATTATGCAATGGTTCTAATGAATACACTACGGAAGGAAAAAACAAAGTATGTACAACTGTGGAAAAATAATTAGAAATATTGAGTAATTAGAAGTAATAAGATTTCATTGGGCAATAGGCCCTTTTATTATTAATGTCCCTGAGCTAGTAGCTTATTTCAAATTGAATTGTTATAATAAAAATAAAAGGAAAGTTAATAAAAGATCTAAGGCATATTCCTCAACGTTTTGTTCAGCCCAGAGGCTTTTCACATACATCGTTACGCATCCAGTTACTTTACCTCATGAATAATACGTAGACTTTGTTTACTGCCAGGTGAAACAGGGTGTCATGCATCTCTCAGCCATCAAGGTGTCCTATCAAAGAATTGAGTCTGGGCTACGTGTTTGATTGATGCATGACAGTGTTGGGGGTAACGAGTTACAAAATAACGGATTACAGTAACGATATTACTTTTTTGGGTAACGAAGTAAAGTAACGCATTACACTAAAAATATCAGTAACTACACTACTTTACTAGACTATAGGAACGCGCTTTCCTGCGTTACCCAAGCCGTGTTTTCATGTGTGTAAAGCTCTGATCTGTCGAAGTGGTGCGTGCATGCCTGTGTGTGTGTGCTTGCCTGGGCACCGTTGCCATAGAGATCGATTTGAGTGACGTAGCTGCTGGTGCGAAGGACAGAGAGGAATGGAGATGGAGACGGAGACGCGAGTTTCGGCCAGTGGCGATATTCACATTACTTTCAGTTTGTTGCTCGAAAGGACAAAAATATTTGCCAGAAATTCACTCTATGCCCTGGCAGGCAAGTACTGGACATCGGGACTACCGGGAGATTCACGGCTTTTTGGGCCGATCCGATGCATCTAAAACTTTTTTGTTCGTTTGTCTTAACGGCTCATAAAACTCGTACATCGGCGGCCCATTCGTTTTGTTTTGCTTAATTGGCGGCGCTGGGTAAGTGCCGGTGTAATGCATTGGTTAAAAAAAGTCAGCATTAGTTTTTTTTCTGACAGACCGGCCCATGAAACACGTAGATTGGCCCATTGGTTATTTTCTTGATTGACACTGGACTGGCCCAATCACATCTTTAAACGCCTCCCCCTTTGGGCTTTGAGCGAGCGTGCAGTGTCAGTGTATCTGTCAAAATCTCTTATATACGGTCTATGGTCAAAATACAGATGGAGAAGAAAGTTTCAGTTTTGCAGTTTCCGTCAAAATAAAATACAATATTTATCTCTGTCCAGCCCTGATCATGTGTCTACCACCACGGACATAATCCTGTTGTTTGTAGATTTTACAGTGAGGCATATTTCTTTGTGCAGACAGGGATAGTTATTTTATATGGTTTTACATGCCATTTTTATCGGCTACATTTATAAACACTATGCGGACATGCAGGCTAAATGATGATAGGGCTATGATGTTTGTCCATGTATCTAAGAAACGGGAAAGTAAAGTAATAAGTAGTGAAGTTACTTTTCAAATGCAGTAACTAGTAAAGTAATCTCATTACAATTTACAGAAGTAACTAGTAACTAGTAACTAGTTACTTTTTTTGAGTAACTACCCCAACACTGGCTGTCAAAAGCGTGGGGTGCTCGCAAGCGTCATTGTTCAAGTTGTTTTTGTCTGAGCCTCTCTGTCTCTGACCCTGAAGAAGACATAACAGGGCCCGTGACCAGCAGGGGCAAGCACCTTTATAAAACCACGCGGACAGTGACTCAGAATGTCCCCACCGACTCAACCACATCTATCAATCTCTGTCTGTCTGCCGTAGGGGCTGTCAGACTCGCTACTCTCTGTATCTCTGTCTCTGCGCGTCTCTCCTTCTATCTTTTTCCTTCATTCGATCACCCGACTCTGACAAAGGGCTTTGTTCCTAGGAAGCCACAGGACTTCTTGTCCACCTCACTTACTGCAAACAATTGTAAAGGATATTGAGGTTGATGTAGATGCAAGGTTGTGGCCATTCAGAATTGAATTGAGAATACCTTCAAAATTCCAAATCAATTCCCAAATTTGATGATTGAAAGTAGGAAACAACGGCGAATTGCAATTATATTTTATGGAAGTAGATTTAAAATGAATTGAAGACAAATTTTAAATGTGTGCTTAAAGCCTCCACTATATATATATATATATATATATATATATATATATGTATATATAGTTTTTTTTTTGTTTGTTTTTTTAAGTTGCCTCCTTAAATTCTTAAGTAAAATCAACTTGGATGTTTAAGCCATTTTAACTTAAATTACATTAAAGTGACTTAAAAATTAGTTGACTCTTATATAACTTAAAAATAGAAAGTTGCTTACCTTATTTTGATAGGTTAAAGCAATATAAAAATATATGTTGCCATAACTTACAGTGTTGTTTGAAAGGTTTGGAAATGACCCTATCCCTAAATTGCTCTATCCATAAGGTCTATAAAGGTTAGAGATAGAAAGAAATTGGCTTATTTTAGATGGATAGATTATAGACAGACAGACAGACATATACTTTGTAGCTAACCGTTAAAGAACACTATATTTCCCGGAATGCATTACCAGTTTCTTCAGTCTGCAATTGGTCAATGACACAGTGTAGATGGAAGAGTCGTCGCCGCAAAGAGAAACAACAGCTGCTGACGGATTGGGGTCATTGTTGTGTGCCTCTACCGTGACTCCGTCCCCTCAGCATACATGATGAGCTTCATTAGAGGAGAGGGATGAGAGATGCTTCACTTGCCATGCGAAGTGACTGAAAACAGCACCGTAAACAAGACAACTGATTAAATGTCAACTGTGCGTCCGCAGGAATTAGGACCGTTCCCCAAAGTGAAACGACTTTGGAAAGTGACACACATGCACACGCAACTCACCCCTTTATACAGTAAGTGATGTTCATAAATATAAGATGGGCAGAGCTATGATTCAGCCATCACAAAGTTGTCACTCCTCTCAGTCGAGTGAGACAAAAAGGGGACCAAGGGAGACAAACGTTGCCCGCCAGTCTATTCCGTGAAAGGCAGGGAAAAGAATGTGATTGTGAATGTGTGTGATTGTCTGTAGACCTCTGTTCTTGTGTGGGTATGTGTTGGACAGGGATGGAAGGACGGTTGCCTCACAGCGGTGGGACTTGTCATGCCCAAATGCTGTCAAGCGTGGACTCCAGTGACAGGCGTGTCACACCCAGGGCAAGCTGGCTCGTCCCCTGCCAGGGTGAAGATTACAATGATCACTGTCTTCAGCTGCACGGAAACCACCCGGGACCCACGTCTCGGAGTTGGGAGTCTGTCGAAATACCTCTCTCAATCACCAGGCTCACTTCTCCCTGCAGCAACTCATGAATACAAAGATTAAAGTGTTTACAGTTGGGATACATTATATGGAATTTAAATTTGGGTAAACAGGCCAACTACCATCTAAAGCAGCATTCGGACAAAAATAAAACATCTCAAAATTAAAATGCAATGTTTGACAAAGACAGCAACTCCAACCACGCATACACACCACACAAACAGTGCTCTTTATTGCAAGAGAAATTAAATACATTACTGATTCCAATAAAGTATGATGTTGCTAAGCTAATAATTCAATACTCCAGCAAAAATAGAAAAGCACAAAACTAACTACCATTAATTAAGTTAATTACACCCAATTCGCCTTTGGCTAAGCCACGCCCTAGAATGTAGATTGACCAATCACAGCGCAGCCAAGAACGAGCTCCCACAGAGGGTCCGACACTTTTTCACGGTGCTCCATTGACTTCAACGCAGGCGGCTCATATTTTTGGTCTCGGCAGGCTATTACCGTCGTAGTTTTATCAGAAATCTGGTTAAACGTTGTGCCTGGGGTATTTGTAACAGTTTCCCAGAGAGGTTGGGAGGGGTGTCCGTTTTTTCCCCTTCCCAAAATCGAAGTTAAATACTGACAAGTGTCGTCTTTGGATTAAACTGTGTGGACGTCCTCACAGTCAGCGAAACCCCTCAAGATCAACAAGCTCACTTTTGCTCTAAGATACATTTAGCTTTTAACCTTACTGTGAAGTTACACTAGTTAGACAGTTTTATGCTGGTTTAGGTTATGATTTCGGTTCTCTGCCCTAATTGTTGATACGCTAACACACGCTGCTAATAAATACAACTTTATACTCGCGTAGTCCGTTTGCTTTGTAAATAATAACGATTATAAAAGTCAATAGAGACCTACCCAGCTCTGCATGAACAGTGTTGCTCCTTGATATTGTTAGTCACAGCCTCCGTCTCGATTAGGATATGCGGTGGTCCATTTTTTGACTGTGACCGTTATGGTTTTGCCTCTATTTGGATGCCTTGTTGTTGCTTGCGTTTCACCGGTATGTCTTGAATATAGCCTTCGAACGCACACTGAGCCCCTTTTGCCTACTTCTATCGGACACTTTATTTGCTGCTTTATAAAAGTTCAGCAGGAAGAGCCGTCACAGCATAAGCCATGTTGATACCAAACCAGAGCCCAGATGAAGTTGTCGGAGGTAGCAACAGTAACTAAGGGGGGCGGGGCTTAGCCAAAGGTGAATTAAATGTATTTTATTCAGAACAACCCAATTAAATTGAGACAACAAAATTTAGTTGGATTAGGTCAAATTAACACTACAGCAGTTTTAACTCAACTTCATTTGATTTATCTCAATTTTCATAATTTTCTTGTGCAACACGCAAGCTAAATATATGTGCAAGCTCTTTTTTTCAAATAAATGTGATGTATGGAAGTAGAAAGAACATACTCTTCACTGCACTGACATTAGCACAGCACTGACTGAAGCAGACATACACCACTGTGTTCATGTAGCCACCCACATCCTGAGCACAGCTCCACTCTATAGTCAAGTCAAGTCAAGTCATCTTTATTTATAAAGCGCTTTTTACAATACAGATTGTATCAAAGCAGCTTCACAGTGATAACATGAAAATAATACAAAAAATAATTTCATCATCATCCACCTTTAAGGCAGATCTATAATATTGTTGAATATTAAATGTCCCCAACTAAGCAAGCCAGAAGGTAAGGCAACAGCGGCAAGGAACCAAAACTCCATCAGGTGACAGAAGGGAGAAAAAAACCTTGGGAGAACCCAGGCTCAGTCGGGGGCCAGTTCTCCTCTGGCCAATGAGTGAACAGTGTATGAAGTTCAAAATGAATCAGAGTATTTGTCCAGTTCCGGTTGTTTGAAGTCAGAGTGGAGAGGAGGAGAGACTGGTTGACACTTCAGGTCAGTGGCGTCGTCGTCGTGTCCTGGCGCTGGTCCTTCATCAGATCTGGATACGGCCTGGTTCCGGTGGACAGCGGTAAACCTCCGGATAGACAGAGAGACTAATATTAGCGTAGACGCCGTCCTTCTTATGATGTACCAAGTACATCAGGATTACGGGAAGTGTTCCCGGTCCCGGCTGTTCTAAACTATGCAGCCTAATTATATAAGTCTATAATGTGTATGCTAGGCTGAAGAGATGTGTTTTTAGTCTAGATTTGAACTGACAGAGTGTGTCTGCTTCCCGGACAATGGTAGGAAGACTGTTCCAAAGTTTTGGTGCTAAATAGGAAAAGGATCTACCGCCAGCAGTCGATTTTGATATTCTAGGTATTATTAACTGACCGGAATTTTATATAGCACAATAGAGTAACACAAACTCCAATAAAACTGAAACATTCCTAAAAATACAACATAACTACACACTAAATACTAACAAGTCTTTCCCATTATTCAACAACACATTATATAACACTTAATTTCAACTTCTACACCTACATCACGGAAACTAGAAATTCACAGTAAATCTTTATTTTACAATTTGAGTGTTAAAATTAACGTTTAATTATATTTTGAGCGTTGAATACAACTGTTGTGTGATTCATCAAAATTGAGTTTCGATTTAGATTTTGGCTTCCAATGATTATGAAATTAGGATAATCGAGATAAACCGATTATTGTGTCGTATTCCGTTCGTTTCCAGCGATACGCTTTCGCTCCTCCTTAAAAAACCCAAATTGAACGTACATATCAGGAAAATCATTTAATGTGACCCGTTTCCGTCTGCAGGGGCGTAGTTTGCAGGTGGGGGTTGAGGAATGTAAAATGAATGAAGCCCAATTATAAAATTTTCCATTTGTGCGCAAATCACCATAAACTGTCCACGCGTTCACCAGCGCGCTCCAAAGGTGTGATAAGATTTGTGCAAACCATTCCTATATTGCCAAACTGATGATAAAATGTACAACCCATTTGGAATTTACCACTTTATATTGGAAAAGAGAAATTCAAACATACAATTGAAATTCAATTCAAACAGCCACGTAAACAAAAAATACGTATTAAAAGTGGAGAAAATAATCTTGCACCAACATCTTGCATAAGTTAAAACACTTTTTAAACTACGTATGACAACTATTTATCATGTTTTATTGTACTCATTGTGGCATTTTGACTAACTTGTAGAATTTATAATAGATAATCTTAAGGAAATATATTTTCACTTCTGATTTATACTTTACAACTAAGGCATGTTATAGTTTCTAAATGTGTAGGTTGTTTTTTTCTATCAATGCTATAGATTAAATTAATGACCAAACAATCAGTTTTCCCCGCACGTGTAAAATGTGTTCTGTTCTAATGATGATGACATTAAAACCTGGCCTTTAGATATTCCAAGAGATGACATAACCAAAATATATTATTTATTATATCAATCTTTTTTTTTATTGTAGTACTTATTTGCAATCATTTTTATTTTTTAATTTTTTTAACTAACATTAGTTGGACAAGTATTCTGCTGTGGTGTCGGAAATGGTATAGAGAATTGCAAAACATTATTGGTGTCTAAAGTGTAGATATCATACCTTTATTTCCAGCAAATGTATGCTTGATATATATTGCTATTGTTAAATACATTACTCCTATAAGGTATTAATATATATGGCCCATACACTCATAATCGTGATTACAATATTGACCAAAATAATCATGATTATGATTTTAGCCATGATCGAGCAGCCCTAAATCAAATTGTGTTTTTCCTTTTGTTCAATACATTTTGAGATTGACTTCTCTGAGAAGGCTACATGTGATGCCTCTGGCCAAAACAAGGCATCTTATTTGGCATCATAATTCTGCTGCCGACTGTTTGGATCGGCCTGTAGTGTTGGTAGAGTGCCTATGATGCCTGAAAATGCTGTCTATACTCACTAGGGTTTGGAACAACGCCTAGAAGTGTCCTTTATCTTTGTGCAGTGCACTAGTCTTCCTATAGTACACACAAGAAAACAGATTAGTTTGGCAGGTAAATGAGCCATGACATGAGTAAACAGTGTCTAAGGCTTAGAAGTCATATGGCCAATTAGTTACGGTATAAAAAAATTAAATAAATAAGCATACATACAGCTAACATCTCCACTCAGGAAGTAGGTGGGGTATCTAAAGGTTGAATATATATATAGCTTTATATATGAAGCCAGTTTCTGCCTCAGAGTAAAAGCTGTGAAATATTCAAGTGACATTCAGAGATATACACTACTGGTTTTTTTTTTTAAAGAAAGTAATACTTTTATTGAGCAAGAATGCATTATATTGATCAAATGTGACAGTAAAGAAATTTACATTGTTACATCCTGAATTCTGAAAAAACACGCATCAGGGTTTCCACAAAAATATTAAGCAGCACAATTGTCAACATTGAAATCAATAAGAAATGTTTCTTAAGTACCAAATAATCGTATTCTAAATGATCATGTGACACTGAAAACTGGATTAGCATTTCCATCACATTACATTTTAAAATATATAATATAATATAATGTATGGCTTCTCTTCTTCAAAACACTGTAAAAAAAAAACGATATGCCCAATAAGTTATGGCAACATACATTTTTACATTGCTTTAACTCATCAAAATAAGTTAAGCAATTTTCAACTTTTTCATAAGTTATACAAGATTCAACCCATTTTTTAAAGTCAGTTTAATATAATTTAAGTTGAAATAACTTAATTTGAAGTACAATCAACTTGGATGTATAAGGCAGCAACTTTTTATACAGTGGACTTCCAACCACAAATGTATGTAGCACTTTCTCATATATATACAAATATCCTGACAGATCTGTAATTTCCTTAATTTGATCATTTCCAGTCATATGTCAGAAAACTAGAGCTGAGCGACATTCTAAGCAGCTCTGTTTATTTATCTGGCATTTAGAAGGGCAACTGAAGAGGGTTCTGGGAAAAGGTGAGCCCTGATCAAATACAATTTTTGTAAAACAAAACAATTGTCTATCTCCATTGTGTCTGAGTAAAGGTTAACGATGTTAACAGCCACTGGCTGGGGCTGAGGGACATTAAATGAAATACACACAGCCAGATCTTGTTGATTGTCAGTATCAGCACCACCGTGATAACATGCCATTAATTAGCATTACCATATCAGAGAGACACTAGCAGACGGGAAGTGCGCCGTCAAATGGCCCCTGAAATAACCATGATGGGTGACATTTGATGCACCACACTTTGCCACTTTCACTGCATTGTCCCTAAATTAGCCATGAAAGACGTGTGTTCCAGGGGCTTGAAGAGCCTTGATCCTTTCACATGTGCAATAGAAATACCATATTATCCTCCTACTTCATATATAAAATTAAACATAATACAGTCGACCCAACCGTATTGTAAATGCGATACGTTTATTTTACATTTACAAATAATAATTCGGCTAAAAGTTTGCAACTCACACTGACATTGGCTATTTGTAGGGTCATTGTTGATATTGCATGCTAACTAAATAAAATATTATGCAATGCAATACACCAAAAATGCCACATTACAAAATACATTAAGGGCCAGACTTACTAAACAAGGCAAATTAGCATGAGAGCGCGATTCCATAAAAGTACAGATGGAAGTGGAAAGTTCTGCACGTGATCTATACTGAAGATGCGCAAATTAAAGAACAAAGACGCAGCCCGGATCATTTCCATAATGACCAATCTGCCAAGAGCAGCGCAAATTACCCTTTGGTTTAAGACACAAAGTACTTGATGGTGCAAATACCAGTAAACTGACAAGTGTAAACCTTAGTAAATCAACTTGCGTTATTCATTTAAATACTCTCCTCACATACATTTTTCGTCTAAATTGGAAACTCCTACAAATGCATATAAGGTCAGCCACAAAAATGACCCTGTCCACGCCTTTTCAGTGCTAATTTTTCACAGCGAGTCTTTAGTAAATCCTGACAGTAGTTTTTAATGCCAAAAGAGGGTTTTGCACTGGTGCGAGCTGTTAGTAAATCTGGCCCTAAAAGGATGCAAATTTTAGATCTCTCATTTAATATTTATACGATATCACATTCTAAGTGCCAAGCCAAACTTAACTGCATGCTAAAGTTTGTTTACATTACAGAACCGGGCGTCACTTAGCTATCAGAAAATATATTGTAAAGTTCTAACCACTTATTTGTCTGTCTGCAACGTAAAACAAATGCATCGTATACCGCTGTTGGGTAGACAGTTTGAGCAGTTGTTGCTCTGAACGTGAAATAACAAGAGCGTGACTAGCCCTTCTGTCTGGTTAAGCCTGAATGCTGATTTGATTGTTAAGACAATCAAATTTAAACATACTAATGACTGCAGTACGAAGGGTGTGGTGCAACCATTACCTACAGAGATCAGTGAAACCGAGGAAAGGATATAGCACCCCTCCCTCAAAACTCACACACACACACAAACACACACACTCGCTCAGCGTCAGCCCTCTCAGGGGATGATAATAGGAAGCCACAGTGGGGCTGTGATTGCATCAGCGCTTTGATCTGACCGCTAATTGCTGGTGACAGACAGGGTAGCGACAGCGCCACTTCCCTGCTTGATGCACGGGACTCTTATTCTCAGAGAAGGAGAGAGGGAAAGGCTGGGATGGGCTTTAGGAAGCTCGATTTAATCAGGGCCCTCACGGGAGTCCAGATAAATCCACATTAGCCGTGTGCAGGATTAACTAGAGAAAAGAAATCAGCTGTAAACCCGTTAAGTTGATAGTACGTAAGAAAGCCAAAGACTTCTGTGTTACCTTTACAGCGTGAAAGACGCGCATGAAAGAAGACAAACAGCAACATATACGTGACATCAAACATCACTGATAATGCATTTAATAATAACAAAGCCAACGTCATATGCAAAAAAAATGAAGTGATCCACAGTCGCCTGGTCATTACTGCAAAGGGCCTTGTATCACCCTGAAGGGGTTTATTTTGTGATAATGACTGGCTGACTGCACATTTTCCCGCTTTGTACACAGCTACTTGCTGTATAAATAATTAAAAGGACATGAACTACTAATCTGAGTTGAAATTCAGAGACCACAGAGTGCTGGAAGACACATGCAACTAGCACAGCTATGCAAGGAAACAGTTGACTGGTACAACGGTCAATTATATAATTTAAATTACACAGTTTAAAAGAAATTACAGTGACGGCAGACAATAGAAAAACTGCATAAACAATGAAGCCTATGGTTTTCAGTAAATATAGGCTAATTAAAGCCATCTATAAAATCAGCGTAAGCTTTTCAGTTTGTCAGTTGGCGAGTGACCATTTACATAGAAATACCACAAACACTGCATGCCCGCAAAGCCTGCGAAAGAGCATATACAAGTGAAAAAAGCCAACAGACGAGCAATATGACAAAGTTGAATAATATTTGATCTTGATGACTTAATGACAATTATTTTTGATTATAGAGATAAATGTACAATAAAATAAAAAATTGTCAGCTGGTCTTATATTCAGCATTATACACACATTTGTCACCACTAATCACCAATCAGTTGTGAATTTACTTGCCAAATCTCCAACGATCTTTTGTAAACAGACTGTTTCAAAACCAGACATGCCTTTTTTTACTTTTTTCAGAGTCTGTTTGTAAACAGTAACTTTTTTTGACCGCAGAAAGTCGCAATGGACCAATCAAAATGTTACTACAGAGAGAGATCCATATAAACTCATTGAAACAGTAGAACTGACCGCGTATAGTCACGAAAACAACATTTAAGCGGATTGCACCCACACTGATGCGTCACAGTAGTTTTTGCATCATGATGCACCCATGCTTTGTTCTTCCACACTGGATTCATGATAATTAGTGCATACTTGGGATATCTGTATGTTGACAGCAGAAAAGCCACCAAATTGCACAAGCACAAGACCTTTTGAAGCTTGTGCCACGATATATTCGCACCAAGCAGATGATTGAAATCATCAGATGCCAGCCTCAGTTAAACTATGCAAAGGAGTATTTAAAGAAGCCTCAGAGTCTGTCCATCTCCATTATATTTCCTGTTACTCCACCCTCTTTTCCTCATCTTGCCCTGCGGGTTTCTTGCATCTCACTGCCAATCTGTGCGCAGTTACGGGCAGCCCAGTCAAACTGGGTGTTTTCTTGAAGTCACAACAGGTTTGAGTGGTTCTGTGCATATTGAGTTAACAGCTCTGTGCTTCGGCTGGGGCATGTCATCTCCCAGGCAAGCAAATCAATCATCTTTTTTCTTTTTGACTGATCAGGGCAAGCCTCCAATGTCATCCCTCCATCTATCCCCAAAGCACACGGTTATATTCTCTCTTTCACTTCCTACACTCTTACATCTTTCTCTTTCGGTCTCTCCATCCCCCTATTCCCTCTATTTCGCCATTTTTGTCACTCTCCCAATTTTTCTTGCTTTCCTCCCCTCCGGGTCCTCTGGTCAAACTGTACAGGGAGCTTACTAATGAATCAAATGAGCTGTCGACACTGGAAAACCTCTGGACAAAACTGCTGGTATGCAATAATTAGTGTGTTTGGGGCCCGGGAATGAGAGCACTTGGGAAACACACACCGCAAACATACATCCACACACACATTCAAGCAGCAAAGGTCATTTGTTATAACTGTGCCTGAAACAATACTTTTTGGAGCACAGGTCATTACAAAGTGGCTGATTTCTCAAAGTCATTATGCAAGGCTACAAACCCTTGTGATTTAACATGAAGAAATACGATCTTGTGCAATGATAAGAAACAATGAAGCTAATTTAGGTTTTTCTGCGTCCCCTGACAGGGAGTGCTTGCTGAAATGGATCTCTCCTGTTTTAAAAGGGAGTTACATATCGCATATTGGCAGGCGTAGCGAAAGCCATTCAGCCGTTTTTTTTATGCATTCATGTCTTTCATGATACATTTCATATCCCAGAACCCCTTCCCTTTCCCTTAGCACCACGACTGCTGATATGAATCAAATTTCTAATGCAAGTGGTCAATGTTCAGTTATTCCCGTCAGCATATTCTCAGCTGAGCATTTATCAACCTTTACGATCTATCTCACCTCTCTGTGCGAGTCCTATTCCAAACCTCTTTGTTTGTGGACACTTTTTTTTAAGAAACAGTTCATCTAAAAATGATAATTGTCAGCATTTTACTCACCTCAATATATTAACCATTAGGAATGCATGATATATCGGCTACCATATCGGTAGATATGTACATTTTTTATGATTTGACCCGATAAGAAATTTTGGCCGATATATTAGGCCGAAAAATAATATATTATTTATTTCAGCTGAGACACTTCATGTGTGCACTGATGGTTTTGAATTGTTTTAAATATGATTGGAATTGGGAATTGGAATTGGAAAGGAAAATACAGTTTAGTGCAACATGTGCAGTGCAAGTCTGTCATATAGGCTACATAAAATTATAATGAGAACTACAGTGAATTTGACTAATTTGTAAGACAATAGTTTTTTTTATAAATAAATTTGGCTATAGGAGTGTAAAATTACTTTTAAAACTTACACTGGTTCAAACTGTACTGTATATGTTTTAGTGCTTGGGACATGGCTTTTAATGGTGTGACTTTTTGCAATCAGGCTCTCAAAAATTATATCAAAATTTGGAATATGATTTGGATTTATTGCCCAATATCAGTTATCGTATCGGCCAAACTGTTCATATTGGTGCATTTTCCATACAAGGAACTGAATGGCAGTGTATACTGCCAAACTCCAAAAATGCACCATAAAAGTACACATATATAGTTAACACTTTACAATAATGTCCCATAAGTTAGTCCATCAACTAGCAATACATCTGTTACAGTATTTATTCATCTTTGTTAACACAACTGTCCATTAATTCATGTTAGCTCAGGTAAATTGAATAATATTAACAGATTTTAATAATAATGCTGACTTTAACATTAACTATGATTAATACATGCTTTTGAATTATTTTCCATTGTTAGTTTATGTTAATTAATGTTAACCTTATTGTAAATAGTTACCCATGTGTACTTTACACAATGAATGAGTTCGATCAAGTGTAAACTTGAAAATATTAAGTACATTCTAAATTTGTACTCAGGTCAAGCACGCAGTAAATAGTAAAAGTACATGTAGAATGAGTCGACTGAGTATTGTAAAACAAAACTTGAACATTTCATAAGAATGATTTTTTTTCACTGTTTGGCAGTTTTATTTAAACTATTTTTACTGTTGATGCTGTTAATTTAGCCACTTGTTTTACGACACCTGAGGTTTTCTACTAAAATTATTTGTTTGTGTGCAAAATGATTTAGATTTATGCATTGCAGACGCTTTTATCCAAAGCAACTTACTCTGCATTTAAGGTATGCACAGCAAAACTTCCAGTGTTTGCCACATTTTATCAGCTCTTTCTTTCACTGAATCAAACCCACAATCTTGGTCTTGCTTGCTCCATGATCTACTTCTGGAAGGTTCATACACTCTATGATCCATAGATGGTTACCAATGAAATCCAGAGCAATAAATAAAAAAATAAAAAAATAATACAACCCATGTACTATACTCCAAGTCATCTGATGGCATAAGATAGTTTTGTGTGTAGAACAGCATGATAATGTCAAACTTAATGAGAATAGAGCCAGCATTTTTTTATTTGAACTAAGGCATAAATGAGATTTGAGAGCTCCAGAGGAGACGATTAGTAGTGAATAGCTTAAATTTCAGTCTGTTCTTCACACAAAGCTATTGTAATACGGCAAATGTTATGTAATTGTTTTATGTAATCCTTTTTGGAGCTTGCCAGTATGCATCACCAACCACTTACACTGTATGTAAAAGAGCAGCAATGGCATTCTGTGAACTATTCCTTAATTACAACAACACACATTATGTAGAACACTTGCAGCCTCTGGAACCCTGTGCATCACTACCTGTGTTGCTTTGGCTAATGGTCTGGCAGTGCACACAGCCTACAGAACCAGGGCCTTAGCCAAACGCAACAATCAGAGTACCAATATTTACACTGGAGGCTGAATTCTCGAGGCGTGCTATAGTGGCAGGTTTGAAGAGAAGAAAAATGAGCGTGCCTGGCAGCCATTGCGGTGAGCTCTATCTTTCTTGAGGTCGGTTGCAGCGACGATGTGTAACGTACCTCAGCGGTGCAGAGTGTAATTAAGAGTGCACCATAAGTGGAGCGCGTCCCTGCGGAAAATGAGGCCACGGCTGCAGCCACTGGAGGTGATGACGGCTGCGTGACTACAGGGCGAGAGAGAGAGAGCGAAAGAGAGAGTGCTCTGTTCCAATCAGAATCTCAAAAACAAACATGCTAGTGAACCTGGAGGCCTATATTTAAAAGGCTGACAGACGAGAGCAGGGAGAAAAGGTGAGAGAGCAAATGATGAGATCTGCCTGCAAGGAAAAAAATAATAAATCTGATCAGGATATCCTTTAAGGAAACACGCTGAGCGAAGAGACAGACGGCAAGAAAGAAACGCTCTGCTATTATTAGTTTCTTGATAACGAAGCAAGAAATAGCATCCACCAGCTATTCCACGGAATGATCTAAGGGCGTGTACAGAAAAAAAAATTCTGAAGTTCAGTGCACATTCCTGCACCCCCTGAGGGGTGGAAGAAACATTTTCAAAAGTTTCGTAAAATGTGCCACTTTTTATTAGCAAAGTCCTGAAGCTTAATCAGAGTCAACAAACCAGCCTTTTAAAGGGATATTCCACCTAAAAAAAATAATTCTCTCATTTACTCACTCCTCTGCCATCCCAGATGTATCTGACTTTCTTTGCAAGTTTGTGAGTTCATGCTTAGCATAAATGCACGTCACGTCAGAAGCGATAATCAGAGGTGTAAAGTCCAGGTTCAGAAAGTAAAAAGTCCTTCTCAGTATTTTGTTCCAATCACCTGGATTTGCTAATTAGCACAGATTTCAGCCAGGAAATAGAACTAATTAGTGAAATCAGCTGGCTGAGTTCATGGGTGGAATAAACACATGGCAGGACTTTTACTTTCTGACCCCTGGACATTACACCTCTGGCGATAATTTATAAGTTTAAAAACATTTAAAGTCCCCCGTAGTTAGTATTTATCCCTTAAAACTCATCTTTGATCACCAAAATGACATAAAAAAAATATTTCCTTGAAACAAAATGTCTTCATGCCTTAAAAAAGCTTGAATGTACAGTAACTCTACACCCTTGCCTCATTTAGTATACGCGGTTATATGAATATGCAAATGAGCCCCACCTCCACTCACTCACGCCAGCTCTGAGATCCACTCGTTGACGATCCCACGTTGAACTGATTGGTTACAAGGTAGTTTGTGACATCAGAAACACCAGCGATTTCAAATCGCGTGTTTGAGACTGTCTTTGGTTCACTGCAGTTTTAAGGAGAAAATACTCAGCAATGGTGTTGACTTATGAATTTGCACAATTATTAAAGCATATGAAAAACACCACATAGATAGACAACATTAAAAGTTTGATTTTCACCACAGGGGGACTTTGAAGGTGCAGTAAGCGTTTTCTGAGAAACATTGTTGATATTTGAAATCAACCCGAAGTAACACACCCCTCCATTCACTACTCCGCCCCCAAAATGCACAAACACAATGCAAGAATGGATGTCTTTTTGTCATAGCTGAAACGAAGCAAAATAATGCTTTGTGAAAAATAAAGCGAAGCTAAGGAACGAACGAATGACAAAAAATTAACATACAGTACACAAGAGTTCATACACGCAAGAGTTGGTTGCTAAGATGCCAGCCGCACATCAGCTCCAGACAAACAATGACACTCAAAATGGTCCTGTTACTAAAGCTAACATTACAAAAACAGAATATCTTGGTTTTGTAAAACATGGCAAAACCAATGTTACGAAGCAGAAACAATGCAACCTTCAACTGATTTTCAGGCCTTCCAGCTTAGGTCCAGCACTGGAAAGCGTTTCTAAAGATCTTGCCAGATCATAACCCTTCTTTTTCCAGTGATATTCCTCAGACCTTTTCTCTTTTGTAATGTCTCTCAGACTGTAGAAAGAGAGATGGCTATCTTCAAATCTCCCTTTTGCTCAGTCTCTCTCCTCCCTTATCATGAGTGGACACGCCCCCTACTGCTGATTGGCTACTAGTTGTGGTACTCTGTCCAATCCACTTCCATCAGCATTTCTCAGAAATCACGTACTGCACCTTTAAATATTAGTATTTTCCTTTCACCTATCAGGATTGTATGGATTCCCATCGTGTTCGAGATGGATTATTTTTATTCAAATCTCGGTTTGTGTTCATCTGAAGAAAGAAAGGCTGGATCTGGAACAGCATGAGAGTTACTTATTAATGGGAACTTTCATTTTTGGGTGGTGTTCCTCTTTAAGACAATGAAACCTTCTTGATGAGGAACAATGCAACACGTATCTCCCCTCCCTGCAAACCTCCTTCACTCTTCCTCCCTAAAGTGATTGAAATCTGCTGGGCTTCAAGGGGTCAAGCAACAGACACGTAAGTCTTCCTTTTAAAATGAAAACAAGCTCTGTGTTATCCTGAAACTGAATTTTCTAGTATCCTCTGGCAGTACCCAGCCACAGATGCTCATCCTTTGCCTTGAAAACAAAGTCAAGCTTAACTTTTTCCAACTCCTCATTCCAGATGTGTAGCTATGCCGGTGTTTAATGCCATTAGTGTGTTAACCCCTGACTGCTTTGAAAAACCCGACCGGTTTCCTGCCCCCTCAAGGAAAAAACAACTAAAAATGCACCATGTGGTGTTCTCCAAATAGGAACCGTATCGAAGAGATCTTCAAAGGAGTTTGGACTACAGCAAGGTCTGACGCCAGTCTTTTTTAACAACTTGTGGATGCCAATTATGGATGACATACTTTGACATTTCACAACAGGTGATGAAACAACAACTTTTTTTCTAGATCTACCTCTCCGCTCTTGGTCACACAGAAGGAAGAATAGTTGCCAAACACCCCCACATTTGGCAGCTGAACTGCAGCCATCCACAGAGATAGTATGTGTTTGCGAACGTGTGTGTATCCACCAAGTGCCAATACTCCGAGATCTGGCACATCACCTGTTGCCGTGTGTGCGCTCGTGCTGCCGAGGGGAACCGTCGCTTGGCCAGTGTTTATGTTTGTATCATTTTCCTGTCCCTGAAACAGACGGCCATTGCCTTCTCCAGAGGAAACGCAAGCCAAGACAAAGCCAAACAAGGAGACTAAAAGCCTTACCGACACAACATCAAGCAAAAATATGAAAATGAAGGTTCACCTGGTCTGTTTTTTTGTGGTCGTAAAAATAAAAATAACTGCAAGATGATTTAGCCAACCTGTTCTCAGTTAGCCAATAAAAAAATTAAATAAGATTTCAAATTAAATAAATAATAATAAATAAACTACATCTCACTATTTTGGTTAACATCTTTTGGTCTAGAAGTACTGAAAAGGTGCATGTGTTGTACATCAAAGGTGGATTAGAACTTGGCCCGGTTTGCAACTTCCAGAGATAAACTGAGAATGTTTACATGTTGTCTATATGTATGGGCTTAGTGTTAATCAGGGTTTTGCACAGAATAAGTACGCATAAGCTGCTCCATATGTCGAGATGGTGGTGAATGTCATCTACTAAGATTGCTGAAAAGCTCTGCGACTTTTTCCTCCTTTCTCCAAGCACTTAAATCTCCCATATCACAAAAAGTGTGAGACAGTATTTCCTCTGTGTCTCTTTGTGTTTGTGGCTGCAGTCAGGCTTTGGCTGAAGGCTCCTAAGGCCTTACGTAAATCCCCTGTCATATCCACCTTTTGCGCTGAGACGGCTTGACAAATAAGTGATGACCGCTCACATTTTTAATTTAGGAGACTGATGAAAAATTCACAGTGGCAACACGAGACCTTGATTTAAAAACAATCCACCCATGCCCCCAGACTGCAAGCCTCCACCATCCACATCTCCTTTTCTCTGTATCTAACCGATGCCGTGTCAACCTAAATCCCTTCACACATCTAGAGTGATTTAGACCAGACAATGCCGACTGGCTACCTGTCCAGGTAAACTCCCTTTTTCTTCCCACTGTGTGAATTGTGGTCTGGCTTGTGTTAAAAGCAGAATGCAGATGTTTTAACGGTTGGCTTGTCCTGCATCTCATTTTGATAGGTCGGACACACTACACTTTGAGTCGTATTCACATGCGTGTGAACGTTGGAGAGCTGGAACAAAAAAACGTTTGCGTAGATGTTTCATCTTTTGCTAACTAAAGTATTCACATTCAGTGAACTCTTATTTACAAATTCATAGCAAAATATATTTTTAGATCCTCCATTGGTCAAATGTCACAGGCTGACCCCTCTCATCGTTCAAAAGAATTCAAACTTTAAAGCTGCGAGGTTTGTAGTGTAGCAGAAAAGCGGAGTAGATAAATGTCAGGGTTATGTTTGGTTTGGTTGTCTGTTCGTTTCTGTTTTCTTGTGTTTTATTCAGCGGTGGACGAAGTACACAAATCAAGTACTTGTAAAAGTACGGATACCCTAATAAAGTATTGCTCCAGAAAAGGGAAGTACTCACTTTCAATTTTACTTGAGTAAAAGAACAAAAGTACTTGATTTGTATTGTACTTATTAAAATTAAAAGTACCGATTTATGAATCATGTTTATTATTTATTCTAGCCAGTACTAGTCAGACAAGTCATTAGTCAGCACTAATAAGAAAGATTGCGCAGACATTTACTGATCTGCAAATAAGCAAACTTTTTTGTTTTATTACCAAAGTTTATATAAACTCAAAACATTAAACTTAAATATACTGAAATATAAATTTACGTTACTGATAATTCAAGTGTGCACAACTGAAATACTATATAGTATTTTAAAAATGAACAAAAACTAAATTTAAGTAAATATGTGGACAAATACAATGCAATATACAGACGTCACATGGGGCAACACTGAGTTAGAAATTAAGACGAACGCAATACAAACATGCACGTTTTATATCATTTTATGTTTTCATACCGTGGCTTTTGATAAATTGATGTCACTGCTCTCTCCTTAATAACATGTTATTTTTATCAAGAAAATTACAGTGTAGTTTTAATGATAGTAATAATAATACATATTTAAAGGGGTCATGAACTGCATTGTTTTATGTTTCCCGGGTGCACTTATTATGTTAGTATGGTTTTTACATAACAATTTCATAATTTAGAAATAAAAGGCATTTTTCCTTCCCTGATTTTAGCCTCTGATTTGAACGCTCTGTTTGAAGGGGCGTGTCTGCTGTGAGCCTTCACTGTAAACACCCACTCCTGTGATTGGCTAATATCTTTGCATAGCCTAGCTAGTATTACATGTGAAACTCTCTCTAAAAGTTTTAGCATGTTTTTTACCACTACAGCTCTCAAGGTTAACTAATCGGTAAAAGTGCTGATTATAACATTATATTTATATCTATAGCATTATATTTAGATCGTAGCATGAAAGGTTGCAGTGGTGAGCTTGTAGCCGATCACAGACATGTTGAGTCTGCAGTGATCTCGTCATTGCAATTTGATTTCTGCACTCTCACGAATGCTTTCATGATAACTAACAGTGGAAACACAATGTAAATAAGAGATTCATTGATTATAACGGGAGTTTTGGTGAGAGTCCAGAATGATAAACTCGCATTGTGTGATTGACAGGTCCAGCAATTTTAAAGGTTGTGTTCTTTGATTGCTTTTTGTATGCAATTTAATCACAGTTAACGGATTATTTTCATCCTATTAAGAGAAACATTGTGAAGTTGACCATTTTGTCACTGGTTTGATTTACAGACACATAGACAACGGACATCTGACTGTACATGAATCATTACATATCAGAAATCACTGGTCATAGATCAGGCATTAGAATGAACATGTTTTGGCATTACTGTCGAGTCCATATCGTCAAATCTGTTTGCAAAGCCTGCGCCGAAATTGCAACTGATTTACCAAAGAACCCACAGTGAAATGTAAGGAATACAAATAAATAACGCTCAACTGAGACATTCACATTGTTGAAAATAAAATAACCACATTCTTAGCATTAGGATCCTTTGGAAGGTAATGCTATTTTTAGTCCAATGATTCTGTATCGCCCTTCTCTCCTGGTCAGCTCACTAACACGCCAGTGGACGGGGCCAAAGTTGCAATAATGAAGTAGGCGTTGATTTTCTTCTGCAGAGGTGGTCTTTCACCTATCTATCTATAGATAGCCACATTTCACAATGAGTCGTTCTCTGAGCTTGCTGACAATAAAAGCTGTTTTTGGACTAACAAGGAAGTTTTCAGTTCTGAAATTGACAGGATATTCTTATATGATGACCTCTTATGTCAAAAACTCAAGGAAAATTTGATTGATTAAGTCATAACCCCTTTAAATGGTACCATTTCGTTATAATTAATTTAAAAAGTATAATCCTGATGCATGACATCATATCCTGTTCCCCATTTTCATTGTTGGGTGCAACGTAATTATGCATACTCAAAGCCTTGTGTGAAAGCTTACTATACATTACGTTTGAAAGGGTAGGAAATTATTGAGAAAGAGGGAGGAATATGACCAGGAAGCCACACAGGCTAGTCAAACCCACATCGTCCACACAGCCACCACAACTTGATACATGTAGCATGTACATGCTGACCACTAGGCCTGAGTTCCTTTCCGCCGGAACTTCTACCTTACAATCCAGAGGTATAAGCCATAGTTTAAAGTTGGATGTTTGCTTTTAATGATTTGTTTCTGTGATTGAGGCAAACAGAAGCACTCTTTAGTAGCTTCCCAGCTGTTTCAAAGGTAGAGCAGCTTCTAGCCTTCACGCATCATGCTCCAGCCAGCTGTTCTTCATCATTTTTTCTCTTTATCACAGCTGCAAATGTGAATAATCCATGATCTCTCCTGTTCGAAAGGGTGGGCTTGAGCTTTCGCTCTCTCTCTCTCTCTCTGCATTGCTCGCTCTTCTCTTCTCTTCTCCTCACTTATCCTCAGGACAGATTTTCATCAGGCCTGCTCAATGTTTAACATGACAGGGTTCCATGGACATCACATGCAGGGGCTGCAGCGAGGCGACTGGTTTAGCTTGATGGGGTCAGATTCTGAGTCATGGACCCCTCGAGCACTCTTACAGCACCTATCAAATGCAAGACTGGGATAGTGGCAGATGAAAATGTTTACCTTACTGCACACGTCTACCCACTCTCTCTCTCCTGTTTCTTTCTTCTTTGGGATGTTTTGATGTCAGCTCTGGCCCGTATGGTCGGGGAGTCATGGAAGATATCAAAGAAAGTTTTATTTTGCCATGTTAATCTTCGATTCCTGTGACAATCGGGAGAGAGACTGGCACTAGTATGACAGTCTTTGGTTCAGTCTTTGGTAAGGTAGACTGTTGGAGCGAGAGAGAAAAACAGAAAGGGAGACCCTAATAATGGCCAGGCCGTGGCTAGACGCAAGATTTAAAGTGACAGTGGACAAGTCATCCATTATTTATAGCCTCCGAGCCAGAGTATTTATTTTTTTCAGCGGGCGTGAACAGTGAGGGATCGTGGCACAAAACAAGCAGCCAGTCATGGCCCATTCCCGTGACTGTCAGCTGGCCCCGCCATCACTGCTAACGTTAGCAACAGCGGCTCTTGGGAACCCATGTGATTGCAGTGCCTGAACCTCAATCAGAGAGCCAGGGGCAAAAGCCCCGAAACCCTGAGAAACAGCACGCTCTATGGCCCGCTGCATTAAAACACCTGTGGTTGGCAAAAGTATAAAATGTAGCTACACAGCAACCATGTCCATTGGAAATAATTATTATTCATAAAAAATATTTTTTTTCTTCTTCTTTTTTTACTCTGCTCTTTTCATCAAAGCCAGCTTGTGATGATTCTGATCTCTGATGTGTTAATTTAAATCTTTTGATTCTAAACATATGTATATGGGTTGATACAAACAATTCCATGAACTGTTTTAAATTAGCATCAAAGCTTTTAAAAAATTTTTTACATTAACAGTTAACATTTATGAATTAGGTCTGCAACTAACATTTATTTTGATAATCGATTAATCTGACGATTATTTTTTCGATTAATTGGAGGGAAATAAAACAAATATGCCCATTGAAAAATTATTTTAATCCATTATTTTATACAATGTTATTTCACATTCTGCTCAATACTGTCCTCCAAACAATGTTTATAATAAAGCCTATGAAACAAATATAGTTAATGTATCCATGTCAGCTATGTTAGCCTACATTATAAGCAAAAGGGGTTAAAAAACAAAGATTAGCCTAAATTTTAAAACTTACAATCAATCGATTAGCCTACTTACTATTTCTAAAGCAGAAATTAAAACAACTAAATAAAAAATATATATATAATAAACAAAAAAACTCAAATGTTTATGAGGTATGAAGAACAATTCACCCTAACTAACAATTAAATTAGGCCTACATTAATGATCTAAAATAAATCAACAATAGTGCATTTACTGTTACTGCTCTCATACATATGATTACTTGAGTTACATTTAAAACTTTAAACCTACACATAATTTCTAACAAAAAAATAAGGTTTGTTGCCTGAGGGCCACACCATGCCATATAGAGGGTTAAGTAAAATGTGTATTTTAGTCAGAATTATTGCGCGACGTGCATGCGACCACCCGCGCTTGTTCATTGAACTCTGTGAAGTTTAAGACTCGTATGTTGTCAGAATATGTTAAATGGAAATACTCGCGGGACTTTCTAACATTTACGTTATGTGTAAGTTATAAACACGTGTCAGAGGCAGTAAACAGCACACGCATCTGTCACTACAGCGCTTAATTATAAATATAAAAAGCAATTATGTTTCGGACTTGGATCATTGTACCTTTCCCGGAGCAGCTCACTGTGTCCTCCGATATTTTCCATATGCGTTTTGTCCATAGAAATAGAATAGTCCATAGAGTCACTACTGTCAAGCGATGTGACTGGTTTGGTTTCCGTAGCTCAGTGCGCAGACGCGACTAATCGATAATCAAATTCGTTGACGATTATTTTTATTGTTAATAATAATCGATTTTATAGGTTAGTTGTTGCAATATGAATATATAAGGGAAAGTGTATATCAAGTCCTGCATCTGGTCATGTTTTTATTTTAATCTGCTATTTTGCCTAGTTACTAGGGTAATTTTAAATGGTCCAACACTGACACATATTCCATTTAGTATGCTAAATAATAATATTTTGCATGCTTAAAAATTAGGAAAGAATTGTCAAAATGCCTTTTAAAATAGTTTTAGATGGACTATACCATGTCATGACTGCAGGCATGACTCAACTAGCAAAACAAACAAACAAACAAACAAACAAAACACTAAATGGTTTCCATTTTAAAAATAAACTAGTAGGCTAGGCTATACATAGAGAAAATGGGCATACAACTGAAGTGAACATTAGTCCAACTATTCCATCCTTCCAATATACCGATAGTCTTGTTGGGTCATTGGTTTCTTTGATGCTTGCGTAGTTGCTACAAAGTTCAATAACATAAACTATACATTTAGACCTTAAATCATTAACAGAAGTCCGAACAGCACTTTGTCCTGTTCAAACTGCTACTTTAGTTGTATTCCTAAGAGAAACAAATAAAACATTTAACACTTAGCACTTGAGTTGCCACATTAACTGCAGACCTCTCTAAAGGGTTATCTAAACCATTTCTGGTCCATGTTTGGTTGAGTAATTAAGAAGCCATGAGCCAGGTTGGGAATTCCCAGATGTGGATGCTACTGTTGTGCCCTCCAGCATTCTCAATTACTACAGCAAACACCCTGCTGTGAAACCAAATGCCTGATGCAAGTCACTCTCAACAGGATTGGCTTTTGAATGAACAGGTGTTATGGCGACTCATGGAAATACTCGGTAATAACGGTATCTTCAGCAGTTTTATTTTCCGAAACCAATTGGATATAGGACTAACCGTGAATTAGTATTTGTGTGGTTTTACTGAATTGGTGTAATATTGGGCTTGTAATTACGGGCACTGACATTAAAAGAACCCCAGTGTCCACAAATTCACTACAGCAGTTAAAATATGAGGGTGAAATTGAACAATATTCATGTTCCAACACATCGTCTCTAAAGAATCACTTGAAAGAGCATTTAACAACATGCATTGGCCTACAGCCTGTTTTCCTTTTGTGGGATGCGGTGAAGTCATTTAGTCACAAGCTATGAACACTTAAATTATAAGTAAACCTAAATGCATACAAAAATTAAATGCAATAAATAAAACAAATAACAGAGCAAGGCGAGATTTTTCAAAACAAACAAGAAAAAAAAAACTAATTTGTGAAGATATGTTAAGGATCATCAGGCGATAATGAAATGCAGTGGAGAATAAACTCCAAGAACCAGAAGATAGAGGAGTTTTTACACATTTTATGAGGAACTATTTCCCATAATTCATTTGATAAAAGTCAACAGTGGCTCGCAGAGAGGATGTTTCAGAAACCATTAGACCTTGCAATTTGCAACTAAAACTGTGATCATCGTTCATGCTTAATACATCAATTTTAGGAATTTGCCAGCAATTTTTGAGGCTTTCCAGCGGTACAGAGAAGATGTGGGACTGCTGTCGAGACTGGTCAGTGCATGTCAGGGTGGCTGATCTAAATCTGTCGGCCCATCTGGGAGAGCTCGCCTCGCCCAGGGATTAGGTAAGCGCAGAGTCTCGATCTGGCAATGATGCCAGTCCCGGACCAACAGCTGGTATGGGTCATGGTTCTCTCTCCTAGCTCTCTCTGACAAACTTTCACTCCGTTTACATGGTGTTTGAACAAATAAATCCTGAAGCTGATATGCAACTGTTTTGATAATACAGCATATCAGTCAATTTCCTTAGGAAAAAAACAAAGCTCTAAAAGAATGAGGGCGCAGGGGTGATGCCATTTTTTATAGGAGAAGCTCTGAGGGTTAATCTCGAACAACTCAAAGTCTCATCGGATGAGATTAGAGCCTTAGTTTTAAAACTACAAAGCACTGTCAGATACTCAAGAAGACTTGATGATAAAGATCAGCTTTTAGAATTGTGTATAGTAGACCTGCTGCATTTCCTGGAGATATCGCCAAAAACACTTCCCATAACAAAGATAAAATCTGAACATGGTATTAGACGTGTCCCACACTGTCGGAACAATTTACTTAAATAATACATTACATTTTGTGGCTTCCTGAAGAGAGGTGTGCTATAACTTTTATAATTGAGCAGATTTTCGCCTGATGGTGGATGTTAAAATGGGCCAGAGAATCTCTTAGACTGACACTGAAGCAGCGACCTGGGCCATTTTTAGGGACCAGAGTATCTTGATGGCAGCCCTTTTTGGCCTATACTAGTAAGCAACCACTTAGCAACCAAGCAGAACCCAAAGAACCACCTAGAAATAGAGTTTTGCATTTATTACACAATATAGAGGCTCCAAAATAGGGTTTTTGCCAGATGAAGGCCCATTTTGGGTTCCCCAAAGAACATAACAGGTTCTTAAGAACAGTTCTTAAAATAGCCATTTTTATTGTTATTAAGAGGAACATTTTAATAATCCAAATAATCCTTTTTTCACTATAAAGAACCTTTTGTGCAATGGAAAAGCTCTATGGCTGTTAAAGATTCTTCATGGACCATATAAGCAAATAAAGAACCTTTATTTTTAAGAGTGTTTGTCTTTTAACTAGAAAAAAACATGTGTGTGTGTGTATATATATATATATATATATATATATATATATATATATATATATATATATATATATATAGTACATATACACAATACAAAAACTACATCATGATCAGTGTGTATACCTGCAGACAAAAACACATGGAGTACATTGTTTTTTTTTAGTTTTTTACATTTTAGGACAATTTCTTTCCATTCTGTCAGTAAACATCTGTTAAAGCGGCTGGATAATTGTTATCCCTTCGGCATCCTTTCCCAACAGTGGCCATCATCCAAAACTCGCCCTCAACCAACCTTGATATAACCCAAAGCCTGATGCCGTCAACAAATCTGACATAATTCGAAATCATTTTGGATGAGAAAAATAATGTTTTACCCTAGTGTTCTACCTGCCAATTTGATCATACCTCCCAACCGGAAAGTTTCACTATCCGTTTTCTGAGGCCTATAGTGTTGTGTACTTTCACCCACCTTCTGAGAATATAAATCTAGACATTTCCTAGGTGAATGCTACTTTTGTGCAGACATCCTCAAATCAACTTTAATCACTACCAATTGGAAACACACAAGCAGACACTGCCTGCCCCAAAGAGAATGTGTTATTATTGATCAGTTTGTCCAGTCTGGGCTTACTGATTAGCGCAGACTGAACAAATAGTGAAACAAACATAAATGATTCTGGATTGCAGTATTCAGGCATTTCTGCATGAGAAAGTATTACAACTTTTATGTCTGGTTCCACAGACAGGGTTTAGATTAAGCCAGGATTAGGCCTTAGTTCAATTAGGACATTTAAGAATCTTTTATAAACATGCCTTAGCAAAAAAAAAAAAAACAAAAAAAAAAAACATTACTTGTGTGCATCTTGAGACGAGACAAAATAATGGCAGTGCGAGTTGCTTTCAGTCAAAACAGCTCAAACATGTGTTTTTAGTCTGGGACTAGGTTTAAGCCTTGTCTGTGAAACCAGGGTTTGTACTAAAACTATGATTGTCAAACTTAAAAATACATTTATGCAACACACAAAGACAAATACAGTCATTTAAATGAACAAGCCGTGCTTTTGGAAACTGCAATCTTAATGGCTCAAGCCTCCAATGCGCAGTCATTCACAAATGACACATATCACACAGGCAACTGATATTCTTTGTAACTTTAAACCTGACCATAAAAACCTGTTCCCTAAGAATACCATATCACACAATAAGGGGCACGGCACATGATGGAAACGAAGCAGCGTTTATCACACTCCTGTTTCCGTAACACAGCCTTCTTCGGCAGCCTGTGGCCCAGCAAAAGGTCATACCCTTGACCCTTCAGCAACTTTATACCTCCTGAACTTCCCCCGAGGTACTTTCCTTTCAGCCAACTCTGCTTTCAATAATGGCCTGCCTGGTATTTTGATATTGAGATGAAGGACATGTTGTGGACTGTTCTTTAAATGATGGTATCTGTAGTTACAGTCGGATAAAGATGATACAGAGTACTCAAGATTGAAACAGTGCTAATATGCATATCAACCAAATGCATGATATACACAATAATAGGAATGCTTGATATGCCTGGCATAGGTAAAGGCAGAAAGAGTTATTGCCATGTAGCAGTACTTAGAGTTATGGTTGACACAGATCAAGGCTGTACTCAATAACACAATTATAGTAAAAGCTGCTGTAATGTCCCCATATGGTTGATGTAAAGGGAGGAGAACTTTGACCGTAGCAGACTGAGGACCGCTCAGCACTAAACTCTGAACTGATGTTTTTAATGATGAAAGGCGAAAATAATATGCTTGCCGTGCACTATGTTAAATGTGGAGAACAAAAAAAGAGAAGTCAACATGAAATGAAGTTTGCAACCCATTTTACTTAAAGGGATAGTTCCCCAAAAATAACAATTCGGTCGTCATTTACTTACCCGTCAAGTTATTCCAAACCTGTATGAATTTCTTTCTTCTGCTGAACACTAAAGATATTTAGAAGAATATGGGGGGAGAAATACTATGGAAGTCAATGGGGTCCATCCACTGTTTGGTTAAATAAATGTATACAGGTTTGAAACGAAATGAGGGTGAGTAAATGATGAGAGTTTTCATGTTTGGGTGAACTGACAGGACATTCAATGAAAAAAAGTAAAATGGAAACTGATTTTATCCATTGGGAATTGATTGGATATAGGTTGGATAGATAAGGGTTGGAGGGAAGAGGTTAAGAAAAAAAAAAGGAATAGTCATATCACTAACAAATGCATCATTATTTTAGAGACAGAGAACATTAATTACATTTTGATGAAAGAAAGAAACCATTTTTAACTCATGCTGACATATATTGCTCAAAACAGTATAATTCTACATGCCATCGCTAAATTTACACTGTGGAGTCATTTCGGATGATAAAAAAAGACATTTGAAACTCAAGACTGACATTAATATGCCCGAGACTATTAATAGCATATATCATGTGACATTTGGATGAAACAGACATAAACCGGCTCTGATTTATACATTTAGAAGGAGCGCTGACCTTTAAGTGATACAATATTTACTTAAGGGATGTAGAGGAGACAATTTTAAGACTGACAAAAAGACATTTTAACCTTTGTGCAACAGCACAATAACAGTTTGTCCAAGTCACCAAGAAAATGCTCTCCATGGAGGGAACGCCATTTTAATTTGTCTACAAATGCACCGTGTTTGCCTCTCAGAGCGAGATCATAATCGACTGTGTAACGCCTCGTCGAATTAAACCGCAATCTCGCGACAATATAGTCGTTTCAGTTCAACTTTGCATCAGCCTTGCAAATTAGACGGGAGGGGGGAAAAGCTTCGATGTTAATTTCAGCCTTGCGTCCTCGTCGACGCTGACGTTTCTTTTCTAATTGACCCCGGGTCAAATGGGCCTGAGATATTATTTTGTTAAAATATTCTCATTTCCTGGGGAGTCACATTTCCATATAACTTCACCTCATGCTTTATTTATGACTTACTTAACAATTCCCATGCAAACGACATCTTAACTGTCCTCTTATCTCCCACCCCCCAAGAACAGTTTAGTAAATATCAAGCTGTATTCATTATTAATAAATCTACAGTTTAAAAAACCCTCTAATAAGTACATGAATTATTTAAGTGTTCAGAGGCCCGGGGTGGGTTATAGCACCCGCAGTGTGAGGTAACAAAGTTGCTGTATATTGCAGTTAGAACACTACTAAGAAGATACGTCACCCTTGACTGCAGAAAGTAGCTGTTAATTTACACGTCTGGCTCACACCCTGTCAAGACTTGGTAAACTTCACGCAGTTGTTGTTGATGTTTACTCTGAACCCACAGCAGGTGTGAGACCCTGTTGTTTAGAGATCATATATTGCTCCTTTACTCAACCTCGTCTCTTTCAACTCACAGGAATCCCATAATCTGCGCGTCCAGCAAGCTGTTTCTCTCATCAGCATGTGCTTGTGAGAGGCAGTCTCACATTTGATCCCCTCACCTACAATAAATCTTAAAGGGGTGGAGACCAAAACCATCCGCATGCCTGGTTTTACTGTTCTCGTCTCTCTGACACGGTTTCTAAGTTTCCAACCTTTTTTTCCCCGTGAGAAATTATAAAGGTGGAATTCTAATAAATACTTCTAAAACTAGTATCAATTTGGCGTGCAATATGCTTAGATAATGATTTTTGAAAGTGAAAGCTATGAAAGTGTAGCCTATATAGCAGTGCCGTACTTTTTTAAACAAGAATCCAACTGATCATAAACGGCTTATCCCAATCAACTTGTCAGCTGTATTGACATCGAAGACTGCAACATATATTGTGGCGTTACATTTGGCGATATCCGACTCCTGCAAATAATTATTCTGAGTGTTATGAATCGGCTCACAGAAGAGTTCTGAACTATTCGCTATGTCCAAATTCACTCACTGATTCACACATTCATTATTCGCGAGTCAGTCAACAAAACTTCTATAGGCTATCAGCGTTTACAGTAGGCCTATTGCTATTACAGAACTTGATGTGTTAAACCAGACAATTCTGGAAATAAATATGCTGAAGTAAATTTACTACAGTGATTACTGCACTATATGGGGCGAACGAACATGAGTGAATGGATCCGTCGATGACGTAATAATAATAATAATAATAATAATTCATTACATTTATATAGGCTAGCGCTTTTTCTGGACACTCAAAGCGCTTTACATAGAAGAGGGGGAATCTCCTCAACCACCACCAATGTGCAGCATCCACTTGGATGATGCGACGGCAGCCATATTGCGCCAGAACGCCCACCACACACCAGCTTACTGGTGGAGAGGAGACAGTGATGAAGCCAATTAGTATATATATAGGAGGATGATTAGGAGGCCATGATGGACAGAGGCCACTGGGCAAATTTGGCCAGGATGCCGGGGTTACACCCCTACTCTTTCGAAAGACATCCTGGGATTTTTAATGACCACAGAGAGTCAGGGCCTCGGTTTAACGTCTCATCCGAAGGACGGTGCTCTTTGTCAGTATAGTGTCCCCGTCACTACACTGGGGCATTAGGACCCACACAGACCACAGGGTGAGCGCCCCCGGCTGGCCACACTAACACCTCTTCCAGCAGCAACCTGGTTTTCTCAGGAGGTCTCCCATCCAAGTACTAACCAGGCTCAGCCCTGCTTAGCTTCAGTGGGAAACCAGTCTTGGGCTACAGGGTGATATGGCTGCTGGCATGTTGCAAACTAAAGCCCGATTTTCATTAATCAGCGATATTTACGTTGGAAGAAATCCGTATTTCTCTGATAAAAAAACGTAGGCTATGACGACGTTTCTGCGACGTAGCTACACACAGTGTGGCGCTCTCCAGCGCGTTTACTACGCTGGACGCGCAGTAAACGCGCTGGAGAGCGCCACACTGTGTGTAGCTACGTCGCAGAAACGTCGTCATAGCCTACGTTTTTTTATCAGAGAAATACGGATTTCTTCCAACGTAAATATCGCTGATTAATGAAAATCGGGCTTTAGTTTGCAACATCGCGCCATTATGTGAAAATTACACAAAAATCGGAGTAAACCTTAGCCTATTAAAATATAGTCGAATTGTTAATGTAGCCTTATCAGAAGACCGCATAGCACAATTATGAGGCATGATTGGAATTAGTGCTTTACTGCAGCATTTGTTTACAAAGCCCAAATAGCGCAATTTTGACACGTCAAGAAAAAGTCCCCATTGGTTCTTTTGCAGTTTATTTCAGTATTTGCAGCTGAGCCAGCTGTTTAACCAATCACTGTATCAAGCAGCACGTGAACATGATGACGCTACGACATTTCGTTTCGAGACCATACAAGGGCTATATTTTGCCTTGGGAAATAATAACAACCTTATTTTGTGCATACTCACTTTTTCAGCTTTGTGGCTTCATGGAAAGTATACGATAGGCTACATCTTTTAGTTTAGTTTAAATTTATTCATAAAGAATAATAATCAAATTTAAAAAATCAAATAAGATGGAAAATATTTAAAGTCTCCCTTCCATGCCATGGGGCATAGACCGAATATATCAAGTACACTGATAAATAAGATAACTTAGTATGAATACTTTCCATTGATTTTTTTTTATTTATTTTTTATCACATTGCACGTATATTGAGTCATTATTTAAAGAAACGCCATTTAGATCATCTGTTCCGTAGACTCTTGCTTGCTCTGGGACACACCTGTTTACTTTCCCCAGCAGTTTATTCATTCAGAGGCGCGCATAACCAAGCACCCCCTGTTGTTTAACAACCAAACACCCCCCCAACTGCAAGTCACCCCCAGTTTAAACCCTTAACCAATCGCAGGACCCGGGGGGCGTAGGCCAACGGCTGTCCCTGTGGACTGAGAATTACTTCATTCTCAAACTCGATGTTACCCAGTCAAAAAAAAAAAAAAAGCGCCTGTCTTATTCATCGCGCCATCATCCAGTCAGTAGTACGACAGTCAGTGCGAATCGCATCCTCGCCTTGCCGCTGCATAACAAGAGAGTGCGGAGCGAGCAGTGCAGTGCGGAGGAGACTGTGCGCAAGAGGAGCCTGCGTTCATGTGCGCTATAGAGCTTGTGGTGCTGAAACGCGCTCAGTTGCACAGGCGAGCGGAGGAGCCCCGCTAATCACGAGAAACGGAGATTTTTCTATCACCTATACGGAGGATTTACTCCAAGTACTTGGATTGATGCGAGACCTACCCATTAAATCAACTTGATCTGAACCCAAAAAATTGTAGGGAAATACATGGAAACGATCTGAAGAAAGTTCGAAACTTTAAAGAGCCAACTAGCATTGATGCTTAGACTGTGTTCGGATGGCAGTAGAGACTTTCAGCTCTCCGAGCTGAGGTTAACATAATCTGCCGTTGATTTTTTACATTTTTTACCGTATTCAAGAGGAGGGCGAGGACCAGAAAAAGCTTCCACAGTCAGTCCAGTCGGAGCTTTCGTGCGCACACGTTTAGTCTGGACTGCAGGACAAGCGTCGAAGATTTCGGAAAGATGCTGGTGTTTTACATCGCATTGTGCCTTTTAGGAACAGGTAAGACATTTTGTTGTTTGACATTTTGTAAGACATAGTTAGTTCAGTAACTATTGTAATGATAAAATCGGATGTTTGCGTTCTCTGTATCGCTGCGTAAACCTAATCATAACCCGATTGTCTATATGTCAGCGCGCTCCGCTTTGAAGTTAACGCAGTCGTTTTAGTTGTGTCATAATTGCATTTTGTGACATATGAGGTCCTAGTGAGACCCTGACGATATGTTGGGCGAGTGGCACTGCGCCAAATGGAAACAAGGCTCATTTGGAAATTAAACTTGTCCAATACATGCGTGTACCCCAGCAGAATGCAGCTATGCTACAGCTCTCTGTATTCCTACAGAAGAGTGCTTCAGCAGTGCCGTGGCACAGTGATGGCATTATGGTAGCCTACATAGGTTAATACATAATGAAATACGCGAATTTGCTTGATACAGCAAAGCAGCCTACTTAATAATGATACATGTCCAAAACGTGGAAGTGTTTTTTATTTTATTTAACTAGCCTAAGTGTTGCAGTTTATGTTTTGCACATTCTAGTTAGGCTATACACCTGTTGTCTGTGGATATGAAGAACAACTCTGGCACATAAAGAACTTGATCATTCAAATGTGTTTTTATAGCTTATATGTAAGGGGATTGAATGGATGCGCTTTGGGAACTTTTTTGTTCGCTGCAATCGCGAGAACATCATTCGGTGCAATGGAACAAGTGGCTGGGTTTCTGACTAATGCATTACTGTATACTGGGCTTGAGGCTGATTTACGGCAGATGTTGACTTGAGGTTGATATATTCAGTGCCCCATTTACTGAGATCGTCTAGCCGACTTGCCATAAGAGAAAAGTTGAAGAAAGAACGAACCAGGTGTGACCACGATAATGGCTATATCAGCTAACACCCTTCTGGGTTTTTGGAAAGTGTTTTAGAAGCCATAGAGGTCTAATGCACTGGAGATGTGCTGATGACAGTCTCCAAAACAGAAACACCTCTTAATAATTTCACAGCCAACGCCATCAGGAAGGCACCATCTCCTCTCTCAAACAGAATAATTTAACAGCATTAAATAAATATAAATGGTGGCGGGCAGAGGTGCGACATTTCTCAATACAGTCTAAGGGGAGCCGGGAATGCGCGCGATCCGAAAGATTATGCTCGTCGCTGTGTTGATTTATTCATTATTTTGTACTTTATGATGTAGTGGCCGCGGGCATAGACGCTATCCTCGTATGTTGTGAGCGTGAATGAGCTGGCTATCGCTTGCTGCACTCAGTGCGCGCTGCCTCTTTGTTTCTGGTAGAGATAGCAGCGCTGCAGATAGGGTTTGTAACGGACTGGTTCCATTCTTTAAAAATACTGGAATCGAATCTTTTTTATGACTTTCGATTCTATTAACGTTTTCGAACATGCTTTTAACGCCGATACGGACGGAATGTCGTAGGCTATAGCTACACTGACAGCGCGATGAGTGCAGTCCGATTCCCAAACGAATGACTCTCATGAAAAGGTTCTTTTAAGTGACTCATAAACAACGTGTAGTTCGATTCCCGAGATGATTCTTAAGAACCGGTTCGTTTTAGTGAATCACAAGCAAGCATTACGCGCTATCAATGCAGTTTGATTTTCAATATAACGACTCTCGCGACAATATAGCCTATGACTTTTTGTTAAATGTACAAAAATACAGCGTGACAAATGTTGCTTGATTTTCGAACAAATAACTCTATTGAGCCGGTTCTTTAGTGAATCAAGTGGTAGCGGATACTGAATCAGTCTGTAATCTCTTATTGTCATTACTTGTCGTGTCATCCTCGAAATGAGGCAATTAGTGTTAGTTAAAAATTTTTTTTTTGAAAAATGAAAATGTTGTCATCATTTAGGCTACTCATCCTCGGGTTGTTTCAAACCTGTATTAATTTCTTTCTTCTGCTGAACACAGAGGAAGATATTTTGAAGAGTTTCGGTAACAGTTGATGTAGGCTACCCCATTGACTTCCATAATATTTTGTTTCCTTCTATGGAAGTCATTGGGGTCCATCAACTGTCTGGTTACGACATTCTTTAAAATATCTTCCTTTGTTTTGTTATAATTTTTTTCTGAGTAGTTACATTTGGTTAAAATTTTAGATTACATTTACCCTCAAATACTTATTTTCTCAAAAGTATTTGTTTACCAGAATCATGCAAAGTGAAAAAAATGCATGTAAACTTGTCACTGCACCACAACATGGAATTGTCTATCTGTGCACAATCTACATGGTTTGTTTTAAGAGCTCTCAGTATACTCTGTCCACCTAAGTAGCCTAGTTGTTGTGAGCCGTATTCAAGTTTGCGCTGTTTATTTCAGACCAAAGGCGGCGCTATATTTTGCATATCCTCTGTGCTTTGATTGAGAGAGGTTGATTCATTTGCGGAGAAGTACAGCATCCTCGAGCCTGGCCTATTTTTACCATGAGTCTGTTGTTTCCACGCCTTTTAACAAATATTTTATTCATTGGGTGTATTATTAACGCCGGCTTTGATTCAGCTCGAGATAAAGGCTTCAAAATCCCCCGGCCCTCTCAGATCCAAAAGTGTTTCTTCTCCCAATTAACGGCGTAACTGCAAGCGAGGCAAAGCGCTTTCGGTGGGCGCTCCAGTAAACGGAATTAAAAACAAATGTTTATTGGCGGTTAAGCTGCGCTTTCTGTCTGTCTCTTTGATAAATGAGGCCGCCGTATTGACACGGATGGAGGCGGTAATTAAATTTAAATGTTGAATATAAATGCCTAGCACCTTCACAAACTTGGAGGGAAAATATATATTAGACAGAAATGTGCATGCCTGGTTCGCAAATAGGCTCTAAATTTGTAATAATCATACACGGGATAAGAGTAGAATATGCTTCAGTCGAGTTTTGGCTTTATTTGAATTTTGCTCAATAACAGTAACTTTAGGATATGTTGTCAGTTAGTCGAGTAGCATACTGAGCTTTTTATGTGGACTTTCTAGCCCGTTAAAGTGGGAAATGTGACCCTGGCTGCACTCTAGATGTTTTTCTCATCATTAAGTGGGTGTGTAAGTAAGACAGAAGGAGGGGGGAGAGGGAAGAATAGGATGTAGCAGAGCAATTCTTTGACAGACTGGTGGCAGCTGCTTTGGGAGGAGCGGAGAGGCTCCCGGACGGCCTGAACCACTCATCTCACCTGACATCTATACAAGCAGCACGCCACACTCTGAAAAACCACCACCAGCTCGCATCTGACTCACCGGCTCCCTCTCTGAATAATGGCTCATGGATAGATAGCGCAGCGCGAGAAAGATTGTCCTGCTTCACATAAACACACATGCTCCCTTACACACTCACCCAGATATATACACACCCCAACGTAGGTGCAAACACACATCTCCTTTGTCTCTTGGTCTCTCTCTTGTTTGTCTGTCTTTCTCTTTCTCTCTCTCTCTTTCACACACACACACACACACACACACACACGATTTCAGAGTCTGACAACACGAAGGCTCAGAACTAGAAAAGAGCAGGGATTGAAGCAGAGAACATGACAAAGTCTTGAAGAGACCAGCCCCTAGTGCCAGATATTCATGTGCATGCCCTTAACAAAGCTCCGCCGCTTCTTTCTCCCAGCCATAATTTGCTTTCTCGGAATGCCCCTCAGTCTCCCAGGGGAGTTATGCTGCACTGTGCCATCAGTATTCCAAGTATTCTCCAGCACTTTTTTAAAAAAACCTTTGGCGTGGGGTTGGCAATCCCAGAAGGCAGCGTTCAAAGGAAGCGTGTTAAGATCATACAACTTTTGCCTACTGCTTCCTTCCTCCCTAGTCCTTTTGCCTTGTAAAGAGCAAAAGAAATACATATCTAACTGTCACTTTGTGCATTATTATTTTAGTAATTTTATTTTATCATTTGATATCCCTAACACACTCTCATTCGCGTACTTTATTTCTTTCCCACTCTGTAGGGTTGATCATCAGTATATGATTTAATAAATTGACTATTTAATTTATAATGATAATTGTGTAACATAACTTCAGCGGCTCAGTTTTTAAAGGCATTACTTTGATATCTGTGATATCCCCCAATCCTATGTGTGTGTGGTGTTGAAAAAGTCTATTCATAAATGTCTACTGAGAAATAATTACAATCTTTAAATACTTATGTTAAGACTCACTCGAATTTGTTCTAGATCATTAGGCGTCATTATGGTGTTTTGGAAGCCTGTCTGAAACCAGTTTCTGTAGTCGGTGCCGCCATACAAATCTGCTGTCTGTTAAGTTATTGACTGACTGGGCAGCGAGGCATCTAGCTGGCTTGGGTTTCAGACTCAGCCGCACACATGTAAACACTCCAACCGACAGCATTGCATATCTGCAGTCTTGTCTTGATGGTTTAGCTTTCTCCATTAGAGGGACAGATAGTTTGACCTGCACACGGGGCCTCCCATTAGTGGTGGGGACTGCTGGGCGCTTAGATTGAGTGGGGTTGTGAGGTGGTATTTCTGGCCTTCTGTGTTTGTTTTAGGAGCTTTTTGTATTATGCATGAGCTGAATGTCTTAGGAGACCTTATAGGGACTGAAAATGACTTTTTTTATGTATGTGTCTGTATTGTTAAGAGGCTTAATGTTTGTATTGTATGGAAAGGGGTGTAATATGAGGTTGTGTGTCTGTGTTAGGGAAGGTGTCGGATAAGCTGCATCTAGAGTAAAGATTGGAAAAGCAGAACATAAAATGTAGAGGTAATAATACAGAGAATTAATCTCGTGTTTTTTCTGTTTTCTTCTCGCTTCACTTGCTTTTACTTTCCTGTGGAAGCCTGTTTTCAGCCCAGAGTAAAAAAACAACAACAAAGAGTAAATGACAAAGTTTAAAAATAAGAAATAAAGTTACATTGTGAGAAACAATGTGAGAGCTGTTAGAAAAAAGATGCAATTGCGAAATATATTAAGTCACAATTCCAAGAAATAAAGTGGAAATTGTAAGATAAAAATTTAAATTGCGAGTCACATTGTGACTTTTTTCAACTTTGAGACCGAAATGGGCTTCCATTCTGCACCTGTTTTTCCTTATTGAAAAGGAGTAGCAAATATGGAAGGCGAGGAAGTTCAGTGATAAGTGTGTGTGCGCTCGAGTTAGAGGGAGTAAGTGACACACGATTCACAATAGCGCCGATGCAGCAGAATCTGTCTGGTGCGGGAAGACTGCTGCATTATTTAGGAGACGCTCGTATGGCATAGATATGGATGAGTTTTGGCCTGCTTTGATGCGCTTGCACTCTGCAGAACGGAGTGAGATGGACTGGCTGCGAGCGGCTGAGTGCTCTGGGCTCTTTTACAGGGAGAGGTTGGCGCTCGGAGACAAATTCAACATAAAGGTCAGTTTTGTTTACAGCAGAGAGCAAATCGCGAGATTTTCTCCCCAGACAACATTCTAGGGCACAAATTGTATATGTGTTGCTGGGACTGAATGACATTCAAGCTTGTGAATAGGACTTAGGGGACCAGGATAATGCTATACCTTCTCTTTACAGTAAAAAATGAAAAGAACAGAAAACCCTTGCTGCAGGTAAACAGAAATCTGTAAGTTAACTTTTATAGTACCTCCTGTGGAGGAAAAGGCCACAACTCCTTGTTTTTTATTTTTTCCCGCGCCCCCGTTTGCCCATCATAACGTTCAAACTGTGCTCCTGATGACACGTACAGCTGTTAGGTTGGGGGGGTCTTGAAACAATGGATCTCTCTGTTTTCTGCTACACACAGCCGTATTGTCTAATTATCTTTCACAGACACAAGACAGTGACCCTCACCCACGTTTTTCCGCAGCACCCCCCCCCCCCCCCCCCCCCAAAATGAGAAGGTTTTGGAGGGAAATGCTGTAATCTGCTTGCCCATGCAGGAGCACATAGATAAAGAACTTGGCATTGCGTTCAGAGGGGCATTTGTTATCAGCTCTCAGCGTCTCCAGCCCGCGCGGCTAATGGCAGAGCCTGGAGGATAGGTGGCCAGTTGCTCCTCATTCTGGGACAAGGCCATCTCCTCCATCTCCATTGTTTTTTCAGCCTCTCTCTTCCTCTAACCTCGTCTCCATCCACCCACATCCTCACCTCATTTTCCTTGGGCGGAAAGACGAGTGAGTGGACAAAGAGGAATTGTGCTGACTTCTTCCTCTGGAGGAGAAAATGAAAAAGAGAGCAATGATGTCATCGGGGGTCTTCAGTTACATTAAAATGGACAGTTTGTTTTTCAAGGCCGAGAGTGACTCCTAGATTGGAATTTTATCTCATGTATCCACGTCTCTGAGGATGTTTATTCTGATGATGAGATACAGTAGGCAATAGGGTCAGATAAACACAGATATTTGCATACAGGGGAAAAAAGAGGGTGTTTACTGCTGACGTTACTCCCAGATCACAAAGGGGTGAGGTTAGGCAGCCTGAGTTAATTTGGAGAAAATCATTAAAACAATGCCTAAGGAAAGACACAATTTCAAACACTCATTTCCTATTTTAAGAAGCACTTTGCTTGCATTTCTTTCTCCCAAAATGCAAAAAGTGTCACTCGTTACTAGGGGAAATGTATCACAATTTGGTACGAACAGAAGCAAGGAAGTGTTTTGACACAGGCGTGAGTAGAATGAGCTGGGATTTGGTAGAGTGCACATTGGCTTCTTTTTTACTATCACCTCCAGTCCTCCAAGACAAAAATTTCATATATCTTGCTGTGACACAGGAAGCAACAGTAAATTGAAATTTATCTTCCATGTTGCCGCAATATCTGGGCTCATATTATCCTCTCGGGCCGAGATCCCTAAGCCCGGTCTTAAAGATGGCCCTGATATGAGAGGATGTTTTCTGCGGTGGGAAAATCCAATTCTGCTATAAAACTGTTCATTAATTTTATCTGTCTGTTTATTTATTGAATATTAGATTTTTGTGTTTACGTTTGGGGAAAAATGTTGTACTGCAAATCATTGAGCTAGATTTGAAATTATGCTCCTTTATTACTTATCTGTTCTGGGATTTGCGTTTGTTATAGTTATGGATTCATGCATACATTAAAGAATGAGTCATGGAAGTTCAGATGGACTGACAGCTAACAGTAATTGATTGTTTTTCTGTCACAGACACACAGTTGAAGGTTGTGCCAGAGGGGCAGCTGAGATGAGTGTCTGGTGGTTAAAGCTACATGGCCTTTGTAGGGTGATTAGTCAAAGTCTGACTATTTAATTAATGATTACTCCATCACAGAAGACATTGTGTGCCTGAGAGAGACAGAAAAGCTCTCCAAAAAGCCACAGTCTGATTGTACAGTAATGCATCAGGATCTAACTTTACCCCTGATATTCAGTTAAAACGGTTTCAAATACTCTAGTACATTTAAGGTATTGACTGTCACATTGTGCAGGCCAGATCTTATTTTAAAAAAAAAAATAATTGAGCTAATAAAGTCTATAATAAAGCACAAACTGCCACCTTAAGATGTTCGCCATAGCATCCAGCACATACTTATATTTCATACAATATAACAAGTGTAGTAAGTGTTTTTGACACCCCTGCACTAGTAGGTCACTGATTTCAGTTCCACTAATGCTGCCTAGATTCTGTATCAGGATATGATCTTATACCTTCTTCCATTATAAGATAGCATCATATTAAATCAGATCTCAGATCAGATCTCAGCCCTACTTGAGTCTTTGGCATAAAGACTGTCATGCAGACAGGAATACCCTCATTATCAGCTATTTGCGAGCTCATTCTCTCTCTCCGCCTGTCTCTCTTCCTTTGTCGCGCACACACTCACATCCCTTAACCAAATAGTTCTTCCTCTCTGGAAACCCCAGTGGAATGTGCGCGCAAATATTGTGATTGTGAGCCCGACCGTTAACCATAATACTCCACACCGGAGAAAATACCTTACTCAAGTTCCCCCACCACATCAGGGTGAAAGGCATCTCTGTTTAGTTTTCAGACAGCTGGGCAAGAGATTGAGAAAAGCATATATGTCTTTCCTTCTCGCTTTCCCCACCGTCTTCTTTCTCTTGCTGTTTCTTGATTGCTGGGATATTACGGCATGGCTTTGAATGCCACAGTGGGAGGTCGAAGGAGAAACTGGCCAATTTGCTATCAAGCGAGGGGTGTCAGTCAAGGCGCGTCAAACAAGCTTTCCGCCGTCACTCATGTGTCCAAACATGGTAATTTTATCGAGCGATCCAAAGTTATCTGAAACAAGCCAGTGCCTTTGGAAAAAAAGAACGGGCGATCAAATGATTCGGAAGGTAGAGAAGATGGCGGTAAAGAAAGTGAGAGAACCGTTTAGCCAAGGTGCGGAAGGCTGAGGAGTTCATGCAGCTTGATAAAATGGTGTGCCAAGGCAGAAAGGGAAGAGAGGAAAGAGGGGGGTCAAACAGATTAACTTCCAGCATCTTAGCTCGGAAGGTAATGGATATCCTTGTACTGGTGTGAAGGAACCCCTTCGTCTGTTCTCCCAGTTTAAAAGTAGGAAACATAGTAACAAAGACATACCGGATGAAAAAGTGAGTGTCTGACACAGGAGACTGGATAGGGCATTTGGACACCTGGGGGCAATGATGAAGCCGTAACAAAGCAGACAAGCTTTGAATGCACAGGTTGGCCAGAGCTGGGTGGATGAAAGGGAAAGCAGTGGTGGGTGGGGTGGGGGGTGTTGATGGGTTGAATTTGATACACAGCCTCTTTCAGACGATGAGGTAATGTCAGGCAGTGCCCCTGGACCTTCCTGATTGATGCATTCCAGCCGCTCTACTGCTGTGGGAGGGCTGTAACGGATTACAGCGCCAAACCCTGCACGGAGAAAGACAGAGAAACCTCTAATGGTCTGTGACTATTGTCTGGGTGAGGCATCCAAACTCTACCGTTCTCTGCGGAGTTGAAGAGGAAGTTCGCCACACACACACACACACACACACACACACACACACACACACCACACACACACACACACACACACACACACACACACACACACACAGGGACAGGTACACGATACACACTGAAAAGAGCTACCTCAGCGTTGTTGTGCAGGATATTGGCTGTTTACTTTTGAAATTCTCTCCCTGGTTCTGGCGAGCTGTAAACACTGGTGTGGGGTGCTTGTCACTCACAGATAAGGACAGAGATAAATAGGAGAGGGAGGAAGTGAGATAGAAGACAAAGAGAGCAAGGAACAAAGAGAGACAAAGAAAGAAAAGTTGCCAGCTAAACATAATGTCTCTTGGAGTGAATAATGAGTCTGTATGGACAAATGAAGTCTAAAAAAGTGATATGCTTACATTAGATGAGCTTTTTAGAACTTTACCAAGACGCAGCACAAAGTGACAGTTTTTATGCATTTGCATGCATAAGTATGCCTATTATGCAGATTAGAACTAAATGGGCTCCATAGTCCCACTGAAAAGACCAGCTTAGATTAGCACGAGTTTCAGTGAATGAGGTGTGTATATATTTAACCATGTTGTTCACAAGCAAAACTTGGCTAGCGATGCTGATAGGCCAACACATAATTTAAAATGCATCTTGGTAAGCAAATTTGCTAATCTTTTCAGGAAAGTATCCATAATGCAGTGTGAGCTGGAGCCTTATTTGTATCCTGTGTTGTCATCCATGTTTTTGTGTGTTTTTTCCAAAGGACACAGGACAAAATTGCATGCCACCCTTAGGAACAGCATAATAATAATAATTTCTTACATTTATATAGGGCTTTTCTAGGTACTCAAAGTGCTTTACATGAAAGGGAGGGGGGGGGGGGGGGGGGGTAATCTCCTCAACCACCACCAATGTGCAGCATCCACCTGGATGATGCGACGGCAGCCATATTGCGCCAGAACGCCCACCACACACCAGATTATATACAGTGATGAAGCCAACCAGTATATGGGGATGATTAGGAGGCATAATTAGGAGATAATAGTATAGGACAAATACATAAATAAGAAAAGCCATCAAGCAGGCAAGGGAGTGTGGACTGGTTCATGTGTGGAAGAGGGAAGGAGAAAGCAGGAACAAAAGATCTGACACTAAAGCAATCCGCTTGGTACTTTACCTCAACCCACTTGTTTAAGCTTTCTTATCGAATGGATTGTGTATATTACTGGTGTGTGACGAAAACAGCTTCACCAGTATGCTGAGAAAAAGATGCATTGGTTTTGAAGGACACAGCAGGTCTTCTAGCTCTGGGCTTCAGACTGGCTTTGTACGCAGCAGGCTGCTTGGTTTCAAGCATTCCCAAACAGAGCCACCTCAGAGAAGGTGAAAGAATGAGGACTGTGTTCCTGCTGGAACCGCACTTCTATAGCTTCTTCTCACTTACAGCAGCAGGCGAAGCGAGATTCTCTCCTGCCTGAAGATACGGGTTCAGCTTTCTCTATGAGCTGCGTCCCACTGCGAGGAGATTTAGTGATGATTTATGAAGCTCCCTAGAAAACAGGGCACAAATGTGTAAGGTTTTCATATGATACTGACATCTCGCTTCCAAAATCAATGTTTTGTTGAGTTTTGGTGGAGCTGCAGCTTTGAGAAAGCTTGTTTAGATATGAAAGGATTTCACAGGCAGAGGAATTTGTGGGAATATTTTTTCAGAGCCTCTTTTGAGCTTTGTACTACTGAAATGGCCAAAAAAAACAAAAAGTGTGCTTTGGAGACGCTGTTCAATAAGTAGTTGTTAATCATATTAATATGAATGAACATGTTCTGGTATACGGTAATGTTGCTGGGCCAACTTTGTCTGTTTTATCATTTTTTTAAATAAATCTGGAGTAGTATATACTGTGGATTGAACAATGCGCCAGCTCTAATTACCAATTAACCGTGTAAAATATCTATACAAACACCTCCATTTGCTCAGAGGTAAATTAATGATACTAATTTGCATTCTTTTCTTTTAACATCATTTTACATATTGATTCAGGTCATTGTGGTGTGAGAGTAATTTAAGAGCTCACAGTACGGCAGTAAATGTGTTCTGTTCACTTACACTGATGTTATCAGTTGTAATCATGATCAAATGAGCCTTTTCTTCTTGGCTGACTGTGAGAAGCATTTGTTTCTATTCTGATTTGCAGCTTTTTGTGTCATTTTAAGTTTTATTTAAAGAAAAAATAACTGGAAAAAAGTTATTTAAAAAAGTTATACAAAAGTGAACTCAATGTCACAGTTCCTAAATTGTGTAAAAACTTTTACCTCTTGATGAAAACATTCTACTGGAAATATACAAAATTCATAAAAACTCCCCAGTTTATTCATATGGGATTTTTTAGCAACTGTAACCAAGATGGCAGAGCTTAACAAAGGGTCAATTTTAACTATTCTTTTTATAAAAAGGTAAAAATGGCACTATTCTGATGAATTTGGACCTGTGTAAGCTTAGATAGTGGTGCAGGGGAGTGTCTGATGTCATCACTTTTCACTCAGCTTGTTGGGAGGAGGTGATGGATGGGCTTCTAATGGACCCCCTCAATCACAAGCTACTTAAGCAGACTGATCAGTAACAGAGTGGCAAAGAGGCCAACACAAACCCCCTTTCAACAGAGCCACAGGGAGGTTCAGAGATCATCCATGCTAGTGATTAGCCCTGTAACAGTCCTTACGCTGCAAGCTTTCACTCATTTACCAGGCATCTGAAAAATCTATGGTCCAAACTCACCGTGAAAGAGTCTTGAATTGTCAAGCGGAACCTTAAAAGGCTCAGCCTTTTGTCCCAGTGTGACGCGGTAGCTTGGTGCGAAACCTCTTTTGTTTTGCTAATGTTATTAATGGACTCACTTAAGTATAAAAGTGAAGCAGATTCAACTCGGTAGGGAAAAATATAGCGTGGCTTTTCTTTTTATATTCAGTTTATATTGAACAAAGGTGTACTATAGGCATGTCAGCATGAAGGTGTGAAGTCTAGTTATTTGTCAGTGGAAATTTCCTGCGAGTCTGAATCTGATGCCATCACTGATTTTTAAAAAGCACTATAAGTTTAAAGTGGGACGAACTCATTAGCCCTATTCCTTAGAGTCAAGCTAAGAAATCACAAATATTAGCAGTAGGTGGGGTCTCTCCTCTCAAAAATACTCTCCCTTTTGACTCTATCTCTCCCTGTGATTCAGTGTATCCTGTTAACAAGTGCCAGCTTCACCGAATACCCACAACACAAGTCAGTGTGTGTGTTTTCACACCAATTAACAGCTCTCTTTTGGTGCCTGCTGAGGTGATGATGGCCTGCCTCTGGCCAGGCGCATGGTGTTTATGTGTATTTGGATTTTTTTCTATGTTCAACCTTTTTCTATTTTCATTAGTAAGCAGTATAATTAGTAGTTGTAGAACCTTATAGGTCTCATAGATAGAACACCAGAAGGTCCAGTGAATGTATAGGGATTTCTCAGTCTTCGTATAGAGTTCTCTCAGTCTTCACAAATCTAGCATGGGCTGACTTGCTCTCTGTCAAATTAACGGCCTACTCTGCACCGTTCACAATCTGCCCCTTAAGAGGTAAAAACTCCTCCATTGGTCGAGAGTTGAGTGGTCATTAATATCAGGCTGGTCCTCATTGGCACAAATGGCAATGCTGGAGAAAAATTATTCTGTCTAACACTCTTCCTTTCTTTCCCTCTCTCCCTCACACTATCTTTCTTTTGGCTCTCGGAGCCAAACTAGCATCCCCTCCTCTCTTGCACTCTCAATCTAGATAATTCAATCTGTCCAAGATCAAATAATCGCCTCCATTTTTTCGGCCCATTTTAACCTTATCACTGGCGCTGCCTCCTCAGGGGACCGAGTCTCGTTTCACCTTGTTAAGAGAGAGAGGGAGCCCAAGAGCGATAACCCGGGATCGTGGTGAAACGAGGCGGGTGACGAATAGTTCTCTAAGGAGCGGGAGTGAAGACCTGTTTGTTGTTCTCACAATGTGAACGAGCGGGCAAACAGGCTAAGGGACTTTTTATTTGTCTGAAAAAGAAAAGGTGGGTAGTTGAAGCAAGGGTCACACAAAAAAGAAAAAGTGCGTGAAAAAATGTGAGGCATGAGAAATGTGCTGTATGGGTTTGTGAACACTGGAGCCCCTCTGCGTCTCATTGTCCTTTTTAACACTTTCTCCTGGCACTTAATTAAAATCCAATAAGGATCTCGCCTGGTGGCCATTGTTCCTAGCCTATGTTTACCTTCTCTAGGAGCATCGCTAGCAGCTTAATCTTGCAAGCAAGTGGGGTTGATAGGTCAAGACTGGACTCTAGTCGCTAGCCTGAGAGAGGAGAGGGGGGCTCTTTTACCTCATCTTCCTATTCTTTGTGTTGTGTCTCTCTCTTTCCTTTTCTTTTCCTCATTTCCCATGGAACCTAATCCGTAAGCTTGATTGTTCTAAGCTGATTTCAAGCTTGCCCCTGAGAGGAGATGGGCTTTTGGAGTTGGTTTTAATTAAGATTTAAAGGAGGCCTCCCTCAAGAAAGAAGATTGAGTGGTTTCTTTGGATGGGGGGGATGAGAGTGGACAAGAGGAGGTGGAACAGATTGGCCAGCAAAAAAAAAAAAAAGGAAAAAACAAACAAACAGCGAAGTTATTCATCAGGGACAATTGAAAATACAATTATTGTCTGTTGAATTATAATAGATTATGTGGAGTATGCATTCATTCACACTTTCATATCACCCCCCCCCCCCCCCCCCCCCCCCGCTATTTCTCTCTACTTTCATCTCTTTTGGGGTGACACCCTTTCTTTTTCTATTTAATTCAGTCTCCAAGAGCTAAATTATTATTTTCTTAAAAAAAAAAAAAATTCTGAATCTATAGAAATTGATTTGAGCTTCCTAAGATCCAAACCCATATCCTGTAAAGACATCATTGGAACACTGCCGAGCTGCAGGCAAGCAATCTCCAGATTATCTAGATGTTGTAATGATCGATAGCGACACCTTATGTACCCTTTTTCCACTGAAATGGTGCTGATGCTGGAGCCAGTGCTTGGGGAATCTGTGAAACTATCATAGAACTGGCTTACATTTACACTAGTTTCAGAAATTAATAGAAAATTCAATTCATAATAAAAAATGTAGTTTGAATATTTGAATTTGGTTGTTCAACCAGAAGGGAGGGGGCACAGGGACCAAAGTGGCCACACCAACAATGACTGCCATAAGTGTAATTTTAACTAGAAAAAGTACTTGTTTTACAGTTGAACAGGAGTAATGAATTAAGGACACATACCTCACTTGTTTACCAGCCTCTGAAGTAGCCCAGAAACTGACCCTTATCTGCTAATAAAGCTTTTGTTTATGTAAGCGGTCATGGCATCTGGTGCTTAAATCATGATTTGGATCTGTTGGTGTCCTGGTCATGACCGTACAGGGAATTAGATTCCTACAGAGTGGAAAGTCAGTATGTATGTGTGTGGCTTTGTTCATCTCTCTCTGTATTTCTCTGCTTTTGCCTATCTTTCGTTCTCTCTCACACACACACACTCTTTCTTTTCTTTCTCTCCCTCTGTCTCTCTGGATAATGGTCTTGTACACAGGTGGCCATGTCCCTTCGATGGACACCCCCAGACGTCCTTGTTAGACACTTAATTAAAAGCCTTATCACAGGAAAACACGCTGAGACATTCCAATATGGGCCTGGGCATTAGAGATACTGCCACAACCAGACAGCGTCCATCTATTACTGCTGTCTGCTTAACTGTCCAGCCAAACAGAGTGTGTGTTTGTATGTGTTAAAACATAAAAGAATAAGGAGTGCGTATGCAAAATAAGAAATGGTGCGAGTTGTTTTAGAATAGATAAAGAGTGAATGACGAAGCGAGAGAAAATGTAAGGCCCAGTTTACCTGGCATTAGCATCCCCTTTGGGGATATGTTTAAAACAGGACAGTGCTAAGTAGAGGTGTAAATGGGATTCAAAACATTTTGAGATTTGGCTTTGAAAAAAAAAAATTTGACTGATGATATATCCACAACTTTCTATCGTTTCTCTTTGCATTTTAGATTCAAGTTATCACCAGGTGTAGACAGCAATGTGTCCCCACTTGTGATTGGATCACCCAAATGGATCTCAATATCAGGTGTAAACAGAGCTTAAGGCTAGGAAGAACAGAGTTTTGGTGCATGGCTGACGCAACACATGTGGGTGGGTTATTAGCTGGAGAATTTGTGAAAACATCCACATCTGTCCTTCTGTGTATTGCTTCCCGCCCACTGCTATCAGCACTCCTCCCATGGTCAGTTAACTTTTAGAGCTGACGACAGGAAGGGAAAAAATCACTAACGAAAGAAAAGCACACAATGAAGTGTTTAAGTTCATCACGCCACTAGCTGGGTTAGGCATGCTAGGTGTTAAATGAAGAGTGGGGAGGTCAAGTGTCCCTCCCACTACATTCTTCAGCAACGCTAGGCAGGGACCAGCACACAGGGACCATATGTCCCAAGCTCTGGTCAATGATCCTCCCCAAATGGAAGGACAAAGCCCTTTTCACTCAATTGAGACTGGGGAAATCTGCAATTCCACACTGGCAGCATAGCACCAGTCAACAAGAAGATAGTGAAAAGGAGGAGGACAGGGAAAGAAGGAGAAAGAGAGAGTATGAGAGGGACTTGGCATTTTCCATCACATTAACTAGGAACAACCCTGCCAAACAGCCTTGAGGCTCCTTCCCTTTTTTCCCCGAGTTCTTCTGTAGGTTGCCCAGTTCCAAAGCCCCCAGGAGACTCTCTTCAAAAGCTCGGTGTCTATTCCTTTTGCTCAGATGCTCAGCTAATAATGCCACAGCCAAAGCATAGAGATCTATATCTCTGGCTATCACAAAGCAAGTTCTCTTATGTTTAAGCTGAGTCTTGTGCACTGGGGAGTTGAAGGTTTACAGGGGCACGTCACATTTTTTAAAAGGCCACAACAAACTTATCCAATCATAAAATAACAGTTAGGTGGCGCATCCTGGTGAGGTGCGTTTCAACAGGGGGTAGTCTTAGCAAAAGAAAGAAGGAAGTGAGATAAAGAAAGCTTAGCAAAGACATGGAGAGGCCAGAGCGGCAATGTAAAGTGCACAGGGTTCCTGGGGGAGAAATAGATCAGGCATGTATTCTGGCGCTGCAGCGATTAATATCAGCGGAGGAAAAAAGGTCAAACTTGACTGGAAAACGCTACAGTATATCATTGTTACTGGCACGGCCCACATTTCATACATCACGCCATGCTGTGTTGCCTCAACTCTCCCGTCGCTGGTCTCGCAGCCACAGCCCACGCCAAGTATTATCAAAGATTGATAGATTGTCCTAGTTAAGTGGGGAGGGTGTAGGAAGTTGGAAGGAGGGATGAAGTGGGGAAAGAAGATTTGCCACCTCTGTGCTTCAGGGTTACAACTTGTTGTCTTGTTGTAACACGGTGTCACCAATCAGTAAAAAATGAATGTGAGTATGTCACATTTTTGGCTAAAACTAACACTTGTTGTCTGGAATCCACATTTATGCCCAGCTAAAGGTTCTTCAGACGATGTGTGTGTGGCTTCCATAACAACGCTCCCTTCACACTCTCTTCCAACTACTCATCCTCCCTTTTCTCTTGTTCAGAGTGCTTGCTTAATAATTAATTGATTTATTAGTTCGCTCATTAATCATTCATTCATTAATCAGGGCCAGATTTTTCCAGAGGAAGTGGTTCAATCCGTACAGACAAAAAAAAAAAAAAAAAATCCTGACTTCACATTTCAGCCTAATTACGCTTCTTTGCTAATCACCACCAAAGAAATGGAGTTTCAGGAAATTACTTTTTTTCTTCCCTTCTTCTCTCCCTCCCTCCATCCCTCCCTCTCTTCTTTTGCGCTAAGCAAGCCAGGATGTATTGAGGTCGGCAGGTACGATTTTTTCAATCCTTTTTCTATCCTCCTTCGCCAAGCCATTATTTTTTTGTTCTGGAGGGTTTTAGTCATCAGTCATGTTAAAAGAACACTTTTGAGACCAGGCTAATCTGATGAACAAGACAGTACGGCCTTTAATTAAACTACCCAACTTCCAACCACCTTAACTTGATAGAGGAAGGAAATGCAAAATGTGGTGACTGTGAAAACCAAAGACATCGATTAATCACGGTGGATTTGAAGGCCGTCCGCGAGCGTGGGTCAGCTCTTTCACTGGCGAAGAGGCGGCTCATTGTTTCAGCTGATGCCACCCTTCCTAGAGAGATGAAGGAGCTGTTTGTTTAATTGTATACTTTTACGTGATGCGGATAGAAGTCACCGCCACATAGGTGTCGAAAGAAACAAAGCATAACAGGAAGGATGAGAAAAATCTAATGGAAAAGGGAAATTCTAATGGAACAGAAATTAAATCTCTTGTATATCAAACAAACTGGTGGTCCTAAAAAACATCACTTAGCCATGGCCAGTCTCTCTTTCGAGGAGAGAGGAAAAAACATCAAATTAGAGAAAGCTTCAATAGAAATTGCCAGCGCCACATTAACCTCCAAGCGGTAAAAAAAGCACACACATTGAACAACCCTAACAAGGTATTCATTGAACCCATCTCTCTTTATTTTCCAACACGCATAATCCCATGCATGCACAGACTTCAATATGCCACTAACAACTGAGGTTACTGCTATTTTCCCTTTCCTCTCCTCATTTAGACCAATAAAGTGCATGGCCCTCTTTGCTCTAATGAGATGCATACATTTACAACATCACTTCCTCATTAAAAAATAATAATAATAAAGACAGTATGAGAAAAAAAAAACATATTAATTATAGAACGCACTTCCTCCTATCACAAAGAGCCACAGGGGCCTCCACTGGGCTCAATTAGGAAGTATAGGCCACAAATCCCCAGACTAAATTAATTGACACCCCAGGGCATTGAGCCTAGCATCCCAATAGCTCCGTATAAGTGCTAGATTTCTTAGTTTTCATTTCATTTGCCTTTTGAAAGTGAGTGCAGGGCAGAGTGATCAACAAAGACGAATAAGGGGGGCACGTTTAAAAGTAATCTTTTCATTGACTTTATGGATTTTTAATCATCTTGCCATATTTACAGTGTTGCTTTTCTCAGTGTTGTTTACCCGGACTTCGCAGCCAGAGGAATGAAATGAGAGTGCATATAAAAGCGTAGTTTATTTATTTATTAATTTGTCTTTATTGAATTTATTTATTTTCCCCGCAGTGAATTAGGCCCATCGGAGGCGTACCAATTGTAGATGTTTCCATTATTGTGGGGGTGTTGGTGCATACAGCAACCCACACATTTATGCAAAGAGCTCACAACGCTAATGATTTAAAAGCATACTAGATCTTAGATCATACTGTACACCGAGCAACAGAGAGCAAGTAAGAGAGACATAAAGAGAGATTGTTGCATGCTGTATAGGAGAGAGAGAGAATTAGACAAAGGCGGCATGAAAAGTAGATAAAGTGTAGAGAGAGAGAGAGAGAAGGAAGAGAAGCAGCAATAACCATCTCCAGAAAATACCAGGAGACCTGCAGGAATGAAATGACAAGACTGGCTCAATCAACATCTTGTCAAGACAGTTGGCTGATGTGTAGAGACAATCTCATCCTCCCCCTCTTCCTTCCCTCTCTAGTTTTTTTCCTCCCAGCGTCTTTGTGTTCCTAGCGGAGAGCTTTCCGTCTGTGAGTAGAGGAGTTCTTAGACTCTGAAGTGGGAGAGTGAGAATGGGAACGCTGGAATAATGACACTTGGAAAAGTTCTGACGCTCACCAGAGACGCTGCACAGCATAGAGGAGTGTGTGACAGATAAAGCCTCTGCTGCACGACGAGGTCCTGAGCGGCACACACACATACACACGCATATTTTTGCCTCATTCTCAATTAAAGATTTGGCTATCGGACTTCTTATGTGACCTAGCAGGGTGGACGCAATCTGACGATGTGGTCATTGTTACCGCTGTTTTCAGGCCAAGATTAAGAAAAGTAATAGCACAACAATCCTCAACTTTGACTAGAATCATCTATAAAATGAATAAATGTAAATATAAATCATTCATGTCCATAATCGATTTAATACTTCAGGTTAGGGGTTTGTTTAATTCCCTAACCCTAAGTATGAGAAATTCTGCAAGCACCACTAACAAGAGAATGAGACCGAGTGAGAAATAACTGCAGGGTGAGAAGCTTGATTATAGATTTCCTTCATTCCCTCTGAAAAGCATAGGCTTGTTTGAGTCCTCTTTCTGTCAGAAGCTTGTTCTTCCCTTCTCCACCCCTGCTGGAAGCTCTTATGTCCTATTCTCTCTTTCTCTTGCCGCTGCAGACCCCCCATCATCCCCGTTTCACTCTATCTGTCGACAGGCTGACTTGAACCCCTGCAATTTTCATGCTGATAAATAGAGAAAGGACAGGGATAGGGAGGGTGCGAGCAAGGGACAGGGTGTCTGGAATGCGGAGAGAGGAACAGAAACAGGCATGGAGAAGGCAAATCAACAATTTGTCACACCTTATGTAACTGTGAAAAGGGCCCTGCTCAGCATTGATGCCGGGGATCAGGCCTGGCTGACAGGAGAAAAGAGAGAGGGATGGAGGGAAAAGAGAAAGTGGGGGGTTACTAAAGGGATTGGAGGGGGCTAGAAGAAGAGAGGAAAGGACAGAGGAAGAAGGTGTGATGGATGGATGAGCTCTATGGTCGTCCTGAAAAGGGTCTCGTACTGTGCCAGGATGCTTACAATAGACTGCAGACTGAATAAGAGGCTAGGAGGATTAAACCCCTGCAAACAGCTCTTAAAAAGCTGTTAGGCTGCAATTTAGACACAAAACAACACTGAAAGTGAAAAAGGAAAGAGGGAGAAAGATGCGACTGGAATGTGAGGCAGTAGATAAGGTGCAGAAGATGAGACCAGGCAAATGGGAAGGCAAGAACGAAGGAAAAGAGAAAGGAATGAAATGTGGCAGGTTCTAAAAACCGCAGAAACAAATACCAGTGGCCCTTGGCTCAGTTTGTTTGGACATTAGGTAGAGGAGACGGCTATGGCCAACGGACAAGGGAGACTTTTTGAGATGCAGCCTAGGGGAATGTTACAGGGACTTTGGTATAGCACATCTTCACATCTGCGTAAACTATTTCACACACACTCACCCTCCACAATGAGAGCGAAACAATAGAGACTCTACCCACACCAAACAAAAGGATAATTCCATGGCGCAGAATGGAGCTCAGCTCTTTCCAGCTTGGGTTTAGTGGCCTTATCTGAAGCAGGCACAATGGATCGCTCTTAGCCAGCCCTGTTTATTTCCAGCAAGTTACTTTTTCACACTAGTTTTCTCTATTTCCTCTGCTCTCATCCACACCTTTACCTTTCTTTCTATCTATCTATATAGATTTTAGCATGATCATGAATCCATGTGAGCTGTATTACCCTCCTGCAACATATTCACTGTTTATAATCATGGTTGTCAGAACAAACAGTGAAGAGGTTGAGGGAGGGCTAAATATGGCTTGACATGGGATAAATATTCTGATTTATCTGCAACTGTGCCAGGGGCGAAACCAAGTGCCACACACACACAAACATAGACTTTCACTAATACCATCAAGACTCCCCGCTGTCCCTAGTGAGGGTAGACCAGAGAGGGATCATTGCTAACATCTGTTCGTCTGTTCGTCCCAGTGAGGCAGAGTGCATTGCTCTCTCCTCAGACACATCCTGGCCTCTAAAAACAGCCTGGAGAAACTAGGGGAGAGTGAGAGAAAAAAGCAAAGCTCTTTAATATGTCATGCTCAAGTCAGGCACAGCTGCAGTTGCACTTAACATGTGACAAAAAAAGACAAAGTCACTGTGTCAAAGTAGCAACTAAATGTGAGCCACAATCCCCACAGTACGCCTGCCCTATTTACGCCACCACATGAACACACACTCCTCTCTGCTTCCATCCAGTGCCGTGAAATGATATTCCATTTTGAAAAAAATCCGGATTAAAGTGTATCAGGCCAAGTGTGTTATGACCTTGTTACTAGGGGAAGGGGGAACGCGTAAACACACAGATGCCACACACTGTGGAGCAAATCACAACGTAGGTTTTAGAGACGGCTTTCTCTGTCTTATCCCACGCACCTCTTTATTTGTTATGGTACCTTGTAATGACATTGCACGAGCCAGACAGCCATGTTAATACCAAGCCTTTTGTCTGACCTGCTCATGTGAGTACCATATTTATTATCCTGTTTTGTATTTTATATATGAACTTTTGTTAATGTTAAATCAGTTTTTGTTCTTTACATGAGTGCATTCTAAGCAGGACCAGCTTAGAACTCCTCAAAAGGGTCCACCTATAAAAATGTTAAATTCTCTCCAACCATTGCTTTTCTTAATCTCAACACCTCCTCCTTTTTATTCGTCTTTTCCTGCGTTCATCCCTCTCTTCTCTGTCAGGAATGAACACATGTAATTAAGCCGCTAACATGCCGTTAAAGAATTGGCTAATTCAGCAAGGAGGAATTATTCCAATTTGAAATGACTCATTAACCAGACGTGATATTTTGTTGAGCTTCACTTGGAGCAAGATTTGGAGAGCGCTGAATCACTCTCGTGGTGTGAACTCATTTCGTTATATGTGGGTTTGTGTGTGTGAATGTCTACATGCAATGCAAGGGTAAAAATATGATTTTGGTTTTGCTTATAAGGCCAAGTGCGTGCATTGATACAGGTGCATAACTTGTAAATGGGCCTGAATGCAAGCTGTGAATGTTTTGTGTGTGAGAGAGTGATTAAAGACATGCACAGAGGCACAACTCAGTAAGGGGTCTAAAGAGGAACTATTGAATGTACAAAAGCCCTTAAACATCGGCTCATCCTGATGAATTATCACCGCTCGTAAACATTTAGATGCTAGGGCAAGATTCTTTAATTGCAATCGATGTTCATCCAGTACCTGATGCAAAAAGGAGAATCCCAGAAGCACAACACAATTACAGTATCTGTAAAAAGACTCAATATCTCATAAAAGTGGCGCTCCAGGGATGGCAGAAGTGTACAAAAAAAGAACAATTCTATATGAACATACACTTAAAGTCTTGGCTTAGAAATAATGCCGCTAATAATAATGTCAAGAAGAGTTTTGTTTTTGACAAAAGAGTCATATTTAGCGCTTTTGATCTCATTATTAGCTCTTATTTTCCCCTTATATTTATTTACATTTTGAAATGGCTATTTTGATTTGTGTTTTTACCTACTATTTAATGTGTCCGTCCAGCAAAAGGTTGGTGCAGTACAAGAAAAATACAAGGAAGTAGAGGTAGCATACTTCCATTTTATTGCTATTTCTTTTCCTGTCCATCCTCAAGAGAAGAAAAGAGAACTGTCAGCACAAGAGGGAGAAAAAAAGCAAGTTTGAAAATACCTGAAATCTGCACTGGCCTTTGCCTTGGAGGGAAAGAAAGCTTATGTTTCTGAGAGAGAACACTGGTGTGGGGTTGTGTAGGAGGTTAGGGGGGTGGATGGTCTTTGCTGCACCCCTTGATGGAGTGGATAATTGAGTCTCGACCAAACTCTGTCAGCCAAGCTCGGAAGCCCCTTTTCAGCTCAAAGAAATGCAGTGAGAATGATGAAGTGTGTGAGAGAGAGAGAGAGAGAGAGAGAGAGAGAGAGAGAGAGAGAACAACAGAGAGTGAGAGAGGATGGAGGAGAAAGAAAATCCTGGGCTCCCTCAGGGGGGGAAAAGCCGCTATTGAAAAGCTATTAAACTTGCATTTAACAGGATTGATTGGAAATGAAGAGGCCTATTAAAACCAAGGGACAAGGGGACAATAGTGTGTTTCTGGCCACCGTATGTTGCCCTCCTTTCACCGTCTTGCTGCCCCCCCTGGGGTGAGGCCCCCTACCCTGTCTGTTTAAACACCCCTGGCCCAAAGAGAGAAGTTTCAGAGGGGTTTAGCACCAGCTGAATAGACCCCTCTTTATCCACCACTGGCACACTATTCTCCTATTTAACCACACAGAAATAAAAGGGCAAAGAAAGAGGAGGAAAGGCAGAAAAAATGGGGGGACGGCCCTTTTCTTTTTGAAGAACCAGTAACACCCCTCCCCTTCTAAAACCTCCATCAAATTGTGCTCTTTCTTCCCTCACCCTTTCTGAAATCTCATGTGAATGGATTAGTTACTTCTGGCTGGTTGCCATCTTTCTACTTTTAAGAGGGCTCATGATGCACCAGATCCAATCAAAAAGCTCTTGCAATGGAGAAACACAGAAATGTGTGTAAGAAGACCATGTGTGTGTGTATAAAAGTGATTGGAATAGTGAGAGAGAGATGGATGTTTGTTGTTTAGTCTGGACACATTTATCTTGAGAGCTTCTATGCAAATCAAGCAGGAAAAACAAAGTAAAAAGTGTTTAAAAAGGAGAAAGAAAGATAGCAGCAAAGCCAAAATATAGAGGGAAGGCAGTGTGGTAGCAGGTGCCTTTCTCAGCCCACGACGGATGGCTCTCATGGGACGCTGAAAGCTCCTTTGATTGTTTAACCAACAATTTTACTAAAAAACAGCACGTCCCCCACCCTGGGAAGAAGTAACAGATTCTCTGGCTCAACGGGGCATTGCTTTCCATGTCATTCTATGCAGGTTGCCATATGGGCATAGGAAAGAGTTAAATAAGTCATGACCAGCTGACGCCTAGACCCCTTGCCAAGTTCAGAATATCAAACTGTTGTAAAATGTGTTATGGACTGTGCCTTTTTCTTCCAAGCGGAAGATGATGCAATTTTAGCCTTTTCTGCATCAATCAGTTAGCGAAATGCCACTCGCTGGCCTTGGTAAAAAAAACTAGCACAGTGTGTGAACAGTCGTGAAACTTCAATTAAAAGAGCGTGTTGGGTAGGCAAAATAGTTTTAGATCAGTGTAAAAGAGTAATATGTTCCTAGAGCCCAGTGCATGGGTACTGCAAGGAAAATTGTGTTTCATTGTGTAACTGGAAGAGTATTACCAGCTGCAGAGAGATGGTGAATGCGAGCTGGAATGGCTCTTGCTGATTCAGCGCTAATATACTATCGCACTAATGTGTTCTGTGCTTTCCCATCTCTCTCCCTGTACAAAATCACTGACCTGAAAGCTGGACTGGTTAGAGCAAAATGATAGGCTTCAGCATTAGGAGAGAGAGCCTTGCTGTAGTTTACCATGGTAATCCAACAAGCTACTGGTCTATTTCAGAGATCCAGCCTTGTAGGCAGACTGATGCAAAGAAAGGTGCCACTTCTGCATTTAAAGAAAAACTCAATGTGACTGGAAGAGAATAAATGCTATGGGCATGCCTTTTTAACCAAAACAAATTGCAAACAGGATGGGATAGATTGAAGCCGTTATTTCATTAACTGGTCCACTAGGAGGCAGCACTCATATTTATGGCGTTGCTTTCAAGAACAAGTCAAAGAAGATAATGGAATATGGCGTGCTTATTGTACATATTTTACAATTTTAAACAACAACCAACATATTTTTGTTCCTTCTGCAGTGTCTCAAGCAGCCTACTTCTCACAGCAGCCCCAGGACCAAGTAGTTGTTGCTGGCCAATCAGTAACCTTGCCCTGTGTGATTGTGGGATATCGGGGCATGGTGCAGTGGACCAAAGATGGCCTGGCATTAGGTGGTGAACGAGACCTACCTGGTAAGAGTTGTTCAAAAGCTAAACGAACAGTGAGGTTAAAAGTCATTCCATTTAACAGTGCTTTTCATTTTCAACGAGTCATTTTGAAAAATTTAGTTGAAAGGAAAATAATGAAGTCAACGTAATTAATTTTCAAGGTGTTTCTAAATGGTGCACTGGTTTGTAATTAGCTAGAAACCCAGTTTCCTATATGTCAACCAAATTTAGAGCAAGTAGCAAGGCAGAAATGATGCTGTTCCCCCAGGAGGTACACAATGCGTATTGAAGTCCATTTACCAAGGCTTAGTGTCCTCTTATCTTCATCTTTTTCTTTCCAATTAACAATTGGGAGATAAAACTAATCATAGATTGGCAGGTAAAGGGCAGCATCCCTCCTCTGCAGTGAATGTGTGTTTGAGTAATGTCACAGCCTTACTTCTTAGGCTCTATTGAGTGAAGAAACGGGAAGGCAAACAAACACTGCGGCTAATGCAAACTAGCGTTTAATTTGTCTAATCATTTCAGCCGTCTGCTCGGGCTGAGGTGGAGAATCAATCACCGCTCATGTCACGCACTGACATTTAAAATGATTTCCCCAGCAGCTTTGAAATGAGCAAACTGGACAGTTAAGGCTATCTCTGTGTGCTATGCTGGCTGCATGAGCGAGGCATCTCACATGTTGCCGCTGACCAAGTGACACAAAGATGCTAATGCACATAGAACTGGATCTCAAAACTAGCCCTACCTGTGATGGCAATATGTGTGTGCATATCTCTAACCGTGCTGTTTGTGTGGACCAGGTTGGGTACGTTACTCTCTGGTGGGAGACCCGCTATCAGGTGAGCACAGCTTGGTGATCGATTCAGCTGAGCTAGGCGATGATGCAGTCTACGAGTGTCAAGCCACGCAGGCTGGGCTGCGATCACACAGAGCCAAACTGACGGTGCTGGGTAAGAACTGTGTATGTGTGTGTGATATGAGTGAGTGTGATTGAGAGTGAGAAGAAACCACTGCAATATAACTCTTCTGCAACTGATTAAAAGCGGGGGGAATAGAGCATTCCTCATAGTCCCCAATTTCATTAACAGTATTTAAAATACTGCCTCAAATTCGTAACACTGCAAATTTCTCTGCTCCGCATAAACACTTCAGTGATCCCACCCCCATGCAATCGTAAGTCATTCCTTCATTTTTTATTCACAATTTTAAATCACGCCACAACAGGACTCTTTTTTTTATCAAACCAAGTCAACATAAACCCTGAAAAAATATCCCACCCCCTCCTCACTGTTTCTTTCCCCCTCTCTGTAGCCTTCTGACACTTAACACAGTAAAGAGCCAAGGAAATGTGATTGCAGCAGTCACAAATGACTTGCGTGAATGGTTAAAAGTCAAAGTCTGCACAGTTAGCACATTCTACAGTGACTCACAGAATTCATCAACCACAGGGCTGCTTTTACATTAACGCAATATGATTGATCTACATACTCTCCGGCATTTAGCGACAGGGGTAGAGGGGGAGACTGAGGGAGGGGGGTGGGGGGTCGGGATCACTGGGGATTTCAGCTCAGTGCTGCGTTGCTGACACCTGGTGGCCCAACTTTGACAAAGCTGTGTTGTTATCTTAAAAACTAAGATCTCCCCCACAGCATCAGTATATCATGGGCTAAAAATATGGGACGTTAAAGAGTTAGTGCTATGAGAATGAAAAAGCCCAAGTTTGTTGCAAAATAACAAGAATTCTGTCTCTAATTGAACAGAGTTGGCACACCCACACAGACTCACCAAAGAAAAGTAGGGCTACAACAATAGCCTTTGTGCACACTGTCGATGTTTGGCGTGCTGTTTAAATTCCCAGACTAGAGTGTAGCGAATATGCCAGCTCCTGCATGAAGGGAAAGAGGTGTGTGTGTACGTATATGTGAGCGATCATGTGTGTATGTGCATGTAGGGGCATGTGGGGAAATCAATGCAGCCGGATGAGACCAAAGCAATCCAACAGAGTCAAAAAAGTCAACGGCAGGAGTGCAGTCGAGGGAATCCGCATGGAAATTAGAATCACCTCGCACACGGATTCCATTAGCGCCTGGGCAAGACCAGCGAAAAGACCTCTGACAATTCTGATACAAAAACAGAAATTGGTTCAGAGAAAAGGAGCAGGACAGACGGAAGAGTGTACCACAGAAAGATTCTTTTTTTGCACGCGTTTCTGTGCGTACTGCGAGATGGACACCTTCATCAAAGGTGGCAGACACTATTTGCCTAAGGCTTGCACACAGGCATGCAAACAAATGAACAAATCAGTAATTCAGATGAAACGGGCCTGCGCCAGAGTGCCTGTAAATAGACTCATAATAGCAAATCTCAGCCATGTTAAAAGGGCATGAGTACTGTCTTAACCTTTTTCAGGGAGAGCCTATCTCTCTCAATCTCTCTGTCCATTTACCAGTCTGTTCTGTATAGGTCAAACCAGCTAAATTAAATGCTGCTGCACTGCAGTCAGGAAGAGGTTAGGGTATGGATTTATACATTTTTAAAAATACACTACATTTTGAACAATCTTTGATAGAGTTGAATTGAACTGAATAGTCTACTGGTCTTTAGGAGACTTAAAAGTGAATTTAACATTGTTATATTGATTAACCATGTTGGTTGCCAACAAAATTTTAATTTAAAAAACATTCCAGTTCTAGTGTATATGGAATTTCCGTATAGTATATGCCGTTATACTGTGTAAACTAAAAAACAACATATCATCAATAGGACGCAAAGATGAAGATCAGATACATTTTAAGATTTATCCTCACAAGTCTCACATTGGTCATTGCAAGATTTATCACAATGTCTTCAACGAGCCACTTGTGGGTTCCATCGTGATTTGGCACATGTACATTTCAGGCTAATTGGGGGGAAATTGTATGGGCGTCCACATGTGATTTGTACTTTACATGTGCTTTAAATGGCAGGTGAAAGCAAGTATAATATCCCCTTCGTGTTTTTTCTCCCAAATAAAACAAACTTTTTTTTTCAGTGCCACCTTCAGATCCTGTAGTAGAAGGAGGGCCAGTTGTTCGACTGAAAGCTCACACCCCTCATAACCTGACATGTCGGGCATCTGGAGCCAAACCTGCCGCAGAAATTACCTGGTACCGAGATGGAGAGATAATGCACGATGCCATCTACTCAAAGGTGAGGCTGTGGACACATCAGTCTTTACTGACAGGCATGACAGTCACTGTGGCTGATTACAACTTAGGATATATGTCTTGCCTCATACCTGTCCTTCACATTAATTCTATCTCACAGTGCACAAGCAAAGTTGCGAAAACTCTCGAATTCAATCTCTGTATGTCTCATCCTCATCACCCCACCGCAAGCTGCCTCCTTTTGTGCCTCTATTTTCTCTCACTCTCGCTGTTGCTCTAATACTCGAGCATAACTGGAGCATGTCAAAGCTCAGACAGGCATAAGCGTTTGATACAGTTTCCGCTGAGAGAGAAAGAGCAAAGGAGGGAGAGAGGGAGTGAGAGAGGAAAAAGAGAGAGAGAGAGAAAGGAAGAGGGTGGGAGAGGAGGGGAAATCAGCCACAACAATGCCGAAACACAATGGGAAGTGCGGTGGAGCATGAACCGGGTGCAACTGCGAAAGTGTCACATTTGTCATGCTCTCTGACCACGCTAAATGACACTAAACGACACGTTTAAAGGGGGGAAAAGTGAGCAGTGAATCGAGGGAAGAGGAGGAAAGCAAGAGAGAAAGAAAGACAGATGAAACTCTGAAAGTAGATGAGGGAAAAATGAACACGGGAGAAGCTTGTTTAAGAGTGAGGTAGAAAACTCAAAGCTATTTTGATTTGAAAAAAATGAAATGGAAAGCCACATGAAGACACAAAGAACAAAGTGAAGGAATGTGAAAAAGGTAGACAGAGTAGTTGGAGAGAGCAGATGAGCAATAATAAAAGGACAGTGAGTGGAAGGCTGATGACAGGCAGCATCGTGACTCGATCTAGCGTGAAAATGCATTCAGCGCGTCGGAGGTTAAGCGTGTGACCTGCCATCGATTCGCCCCAGGCTCTCCAGGGAACTGTCTTCCCATAATGCTCCTGCCCCAGTACAGCACTGTGTCTTTCCCCCCTCCAAACGTCCCAAATCTAAAACTCCGCCTCATCCTCCATTAAGGCTGTCTTGTAGTTTCATCCGGCAGCAATTCACCTAGACTGTACACCTCTCCCTACTTTGGTGTATTGATTTCTTTCACACAATAAATAGATTCTGAAGATGACGTGCAGCAGGAAGAGCTGATAGACAGATCTTTGGGAAAACGAGCTAACGGCAGAACGGTCCCGGCAGCGTTGTAAAACACAAACGCACACCTGCCTCGCTAAACTGATGGCGGCTTTAATTCTCTGCAATGCTCAACCTACAGTGCTGGCACAGACTTGAGCTCAAATGGGATTACTGGCATCATGGGAATTCCTTATTAAATTAGGACTTGCATCAGGAAATATAGGACAATTAGATTAGGATTATCATGTCTGTGTGATTTTAACAGTGATAACAAGATGAGAGAAACAGCTGTGTTTTGTATCTGAAGTACACAGACCATTAGGGCGAAATAACATTTCAGTAGCCATGCTGTCTGTCAAATGCCTCTTCTTATTTGAATTCAAAGGCTGTCGCACGTATTAGAAATTAGAGTTTTGTTAAGAGCTGCCTATGACATCATTTTCAGAACATTTCATTGAGGCATTCTATTTTCAGAGAGCTACAGCAATTTGTTCCACCAGCACTGATACGGTCTCAGTTTTTTAACTGTTTTCACACTGTATTACTGTCTTTTCAGACTTTGATGGAGGATGGAAAGAGAGAAACAGCGGTTAGCTTGTTACCCATGGTGCCTGAGGACAGCGATTCTGGACGTACCTACACCTGCAGGGTCCTAAACCCAGCCGCCCCTGCAGGTCGCCAAACTTCGGTTACCATCAATGTTCAGCGTGAGTATTATTGATATATTCTTTTTTTTTTAAATAGTCTTGTCTGTGATGCAGAACGTGTGGTGCTTTCATTTAGGCCACATGTTTTTTATTTGTATACTGAATACTTGAAAACAACAATGGCTACTTAGTGTTTTCTAACGTGAAAAACGTTAGCAAGTACATTCTTTTTTGTCACAATAAAAATATCATGGAGAGCAATATCTCAGAATAAGATTAGTGGTTTTATAAATGTGAGAATTGGTTTGAATATGTCTGCAAGGAACTGTGCAATTGTCTATAGATAAGCAGGTTTTTTTATGGTAAAAAATATGTGTAATTGGACGGGGAAATGGATTTTAAAAAAGGATTGTGACTTAGATTTACACACCTGGAGCTTGGCAGTAAAGTCATTGGGAAGGATTTGTAAAGCCTCTATTGCTGCAGTGAATCTAATCCTGCATGTTTCCTTCCAGATCCTCCGTCTGTGACTCTGTCTGTTCAGCCTCAGACAGTGATGGAGGGAGCAAAAGTGTTGTTCATCTGCTCTGCCTCTGCCAACCCTGAGATCACAGGTTACAGGTAAGCACATTTAATATCACAACAGACTCACTGCATAATCCCAGATTATCCACTCCATCAGATTTGGGTTTGAGGGTAAACCCCAAATTGGATATAAATTACAGATCAAATGCTTTGAGCACAGTTGCTTCAATGTTTGGTGTTAATAATAGTTTGCATTGTAAAGGTAGCAACATCACTAAGAAGATTTATGGAGAATCGAATAAATGAATGCATTTTCATCATCATGTTTCAAACAGATGGTCCAAAGGTGGGATTCCTATCTCAGAGGCCAATGGCGACAGCCTGGAGGTGACCGTAGATCACTCTTACTTCACAGACCCAGTTTCCTGCGAGGTGTCCAACTCAGTAGGAAGTACTAATGTCAGCACCTTGGTGGATGTACAATGTAAGTACTTTTCTGCCAAAGAAAACAAAGCTCTATTGGTCAGCCCGCCTGTGTAATGACATTTAAATCTCTATTTCTGTCTAAAAATATATATATATATATATATATATATATTAGAGATGTAGAGTTTGTTGTACTATAAGTAGCATTGTGTTAAAAGTGCTAGATAAACTACTCACCTCTTTTTGTTTTGGTCATGCATTTTGGTCTTCATGTGGATGTTTTAGACACGAAGTGTCTGTTAAATAAGATATATATTTTCATTCATTACAGTCTAACTGCAGTGTTAGGTATAATCAACCTCCTAAATATTGTATATGTGGCACTGCATGATAGATTTTCATTTACAAGAGGTAAACAATACACAGTCATATCTTTTCCTTCAAAAATATAGAAACATACGTACCTCCCACAATCTCTTCTTGGAATGACCTTTGTTTCCTACTTGTATTCTAGCATATTTCCCTTAATAAGACTGCAGATGAGAATAGTGTAATGGGCTTCATTCTTGTTTTGTGCACACAAAAACACACTATAATGAAATGTACACGAACACAATATGAATCCACATCTTTCATTTGCAGTTGGTCCCAGGTTGTTGACAGAACCAAAACCCCAGACAGTGGACATAGGGATGGATGCTGCTTTCACATGTTCGTGGACGGGCAACCCTCCCCTCACTCTGGCCTGGACCAAACAAGGATCCAGTGTGGTATGGTGACCTCTTCTCTCCTTCTTTCTAAATATGGCATACCATCTGTTCAACAACTGCCACAGCAATCCTGTTTGAATCATCCTAAAAGTTTTAGATTTAATTTGATTTCTATTAGGATACGGAATGATTGGGTCGCAATGATTTAGAACGCCTTTTGTTTTGTTTCCATTGTTTCTCCAGCCCAGTTTTTGTTTGATCCAGTCCACATATTCCATCTCCATTTAGAAAGTTATTAACTCAAAAAAGGTTTATTACATTAACAAGTATATTAATGTTCAAGTCATATCTAATTGTTTATGGCACCAGAATCAACACCAGATTTCCCCCACCTCCAAAATCACAATTTAACCCCTGTCTGTACAGAAAAGATCAAATGATTTTCTGTTCAGAGCTGGATGGTTAATGGATGGCATTTTTGTTTACAGTGCATTTACAAGAATATGGCAAATGGATAAAGTGATTGCTAGCCTAAAATGAAAGTTTATCTCCAGAAGGGGTGTGAAATGCATCAGCCTATTCCGCTGTAAGTGTTTCTCTGCTGCTGCTTAATCAGATTTCATAAAGAGCCCGAGAAAGCAAACAAGAAGCGAGAGAGGAAGGAAAGAGAGAGAGAGAAAGAGTGGGGGGCTAAGGCTGAAAAGCCAGAAGGTTCTGATGAGGCAATCAGTTAATTTTGCCATGACTACATCCCTCCACCCTGCCCTTCCTGAGTATGGGCCGATCTGATCCACAAGTAGAGCGTTTACTTCATCGCCACAAGATATGGATTAATTGGCTAATTCGATGAGTGCCGGCGAATGAAAAATCGAGGCGAGTGCTAAACGGATTAATCACAGTTTGGCGGCGTCAAGATGGGAAGGAGGGGAATGGGAAGAGGGTGCTCTAATGATCAATGGCTTCTAACAAGTGACCACAGTGTGTGCACTAGAGGCGAAGGAGCACAAGTATCTGCTCACACTCCGGAAATTTTTGCACTGCCATTGTCGTAGGTTTAATTAGAGCAGTGGGTTGACTCAGAGGACCCAGGCTGGAGCGCTTTAGACAGTAATTAAGATTGCTGCAGACAAAATTACAGGCGGAGTCAATGCTTTCCCCTCGGTATTGGTGGCATTGGTCTTTCTCTTGTGTGAGCCACAAACTACAAAATGGATGACTGGTGCTAATGGGGCCATCTCTGAGGGCCATGGCTTGATCTGTCTGGAACAAAAAAATTATGCTGTGTGTCTACACAATCTTCCCAATCATTCTGGGGAAATATTGACATGCTGTAATGATTTTCATTCCACAACTTGCTAGAAAGATAAGACTTTAACAGGAAGTGAAAAACATCAATATTACAAACACATATAGACAGGCACTGTCATACAGACATTTGATAGAAAGTGTATAGTTATATTTGGTGTGTGGTAATCTGTTGGTATAAATTATTAGCATGTGGTTTGTGGCAAGCTCTTACCTGATGTTTATATCTGTGGTCAACTTGATGAGAAATGTCAAGAAATGGTATAGTAACAGATCTGAACACAAGCTTTTTATTTTATTTAACAGGTGCTCAGCAATAGTAACACCCTGCAGCTGAAGGCAGTCACCCAAGAGGATTCTGGGACGTACACCTGCAAAGCCATCGTGCCTCGAATTGGTGTGGCAGAGAGAGATGTAACTCTAACTGTCAATGGTAACCAAATGCTGTCTTTTTTTTCTTCTTTTTTTTCTCTCTCTCATACTTTCCAGGTTTTATCCATGACATGCTCTGTTCCAAAACCATGAGTTGAATTCTTTTACTAGGGTTTGGAACAAAAGCTGTCATTTTTACTATTAATCAGTGAATTGCTTCCTTAATTTATGAGCTTTATATTTATGTGCATGACTCATGCAGTTATTCTTGAGTGCACAAGGACCATCAGCTCTGTGTCTTCTTTGCTTTCATTAGCACCCTTAGTAAGTATGATTTCTCTTCATCTCTGTTTCTCTTCACTTCAGGCCCTCCCATCATCACGGCTGAGGCCACGCAGCAGGCCGTCAAGCATTCCAAGGGCAAGCTGGAGTGTCTGGTGGGCAGCAGCCCTCCTCCTGACAAGATTGTAAGTATACTTTCTCCTATTTCTGTATGTGTGTGTTTGCTAGCTATCTGATGCTTAGTCTAGCCTTATTCATGACAAGCTTGTTTGTGAGCCTCTCCCTTGAGCAGGTGCTTTCTGTGTGTGCACATCACACGCTCAAGCTCCATTCCCCGCTCCCTCCACCAATATCTCATGCGAGTCTTCTCTTTCCTTGCTCCTGTTTCTCTTTCCCTGTCTTTCCATATCTGACACCCACACAAATATACACTCGGGCAGCTACACAGCCCCGTTCCCCTATTAGAGAGCGCTCGATGAGAGGGCTGATCCTGTATCTCACCTCTTCCACCCTCAAGCATGCAGAGGCGAACTGCACTAATGCCAGGGTCTGTAGAGAAGACCTCCGGCCCTCTAGGCTCCTTTCCAACGACGAGCAATTAGTGCACAGCACCGCTGACCTCCCATGACCTCATAGTACGTGGGAAGGCATTTCAGTGGATAATTAGGGTCTAAGTTGGAGAGGCAGCGAGAAGAAGGGGAAGCGCATAGAGATACACAGAGACAGATGGAAGCAAGGGTAACTAAAAGCAATGATGCAAATAAGGAATCAGAGAGGAAGAAAAAAATCTGATCCTGGAAACAGTGACAGGTGGGGATTCAGGGTGTTATTGCCTGTTATTCCTTCACCTCAGGCCAGTCAAGGGAGGACTTCTCTGACATGCTATTTCACCTCTTGCCAGAAAGGTGAAGTGAAGAAGCAATGGCTTGTTCTCTCTCTCTCTGAGTAGCTTTGAGATTTCAGACTGACCTTCTGCTAGACAGGAGCTACTTGTCTTCCCTGCACGCTTTTTTACAAAGCTCTTTTTCGCAAGCCGAGGCACAACACTGTTGGTAAACCAACTCGACATGACAGCGAGCACAAGAAAAAATCTAATCTCTAAGACTGAGTTTAAGACACTGAATGTCTAGTACTGGGTTGACAATTGTTTGTATGCATGTCCTTAATTCTTTTATGCTCAAAATGCCACTTTTGTAGCTGTGGTGGTTGGACTAGGCTTTAAGTCAACCTGGAATAAAAATGGACCCCATTCCCTTAATACTAGGGATATCCCGATCATGTTTTTTGTGCCCCTGATCCGATCCGAATATTGAATATCTGCCGATATAGAGTCCCGATCTGATACTTGTATTTTCTTCTGCAAATGTAGGGTACATTAGAGGTATTCTAAACAATGTGTGCACATTCTGTATAAAGACATTATTTATAAACAGACTGTCTGGTCACAATAATAAAAATGGGACTACTTATATAAACGTCTTGTCTTTTAATGTACAATAAGCTAAATTATTGTTACATAAAGGGAAAAATTGTGGTTTTAAGGTTAGAAAGCATGAAACTTGCAGTGTCAGAAAGCCAGTCTGTTAGTTAAGTTAGAAGAAAGACACAACTCACAGCAACGCGTTATGGCAACTAGGGATGGGCATTTAAAAATGGGCATTTTATGGGGCATTTTAATAGGGATGGGCATTTAAAAAAAATATTGCATTCACATATTTGGGCTCATAACATTTTTATATTTTAATATTCATTTATTTAAATTATGTTTAACGAAAAAGTTTATTTTTCAAACTTAATTTTTTTTTTAAATGTCACCATTTCTGAACAATCTTACGATTAGGCAATATACACAACAAGCTTACAATATATGTGACCCTGGACTACAAAACAAGTCATAAATTTATGAAATTTAGATTTATGAAAGCTGAATAAATATTCTTTCCATTAATGTATGGTTTGTTAGGATAATACAATATTTGGCATAGATACAACTATTTGAAAATCAGGAATCTGAGGGTGCAAAAATCGAAACATTGAGAAAAAAGATTCTTTAAAGTTGTCCATTTATGTTTGCTGTATTCACTCACAAAAATAAATGTTTTATATATTTACGGTAGGAAATTACTAAATATCTTCATGGAACATGATCTTTATTTAATATCCTAATGATTTTTGGCATAAAATAAAAATCTATAATTTTGACTCATACAATGTCTTGTTGGCTATTGCTACAAATATACCCGTGCGACTTGTGACTGGTTTTGTGATCCAGGGTCACATATGTTAAAGTTTTATTTAAGTTGAAAACATTAAACAGTAGGCCTATGTGTAATTCAAAAATATAAAGACCAAAAGCATTTAAGCTCAAGCAGCGCGCAAACGGAAAAAAGTTTATCGTTGACCAGTTATCGTACAGAACGTACATCGGGATCGGGCTTAGGATAGCCGATACGATCAGTTAAAAACAAAGCTTCATCTGCCCTGATCCCGATCCTTGAGATCAGCAAAGGACATCCCTACTTAAAGGAGAACTCCGGTCAATTTTAACATTGAGCTCAATTTTTAGTAAATTTGGAGTGCTGTCAATACAGAGAACAACGACAAAAATCGGTGTTGCCTACACCGTGTTATCCTCTTTTTAAAATTTACACCCTATTGACTTGAATGGGGCAAGTTTTAAACTTAACCAGTTCTTAGTCTTATCATCCTTGATGTGTCATTACAAGTGCCCAGCCATGTTGAGTGATTCCTTCAGAGTGAACACGAGTGAATCTGACTGCAGTAGATGTGAAAGATATGAATAAAAATGATGTTATATCAGCCCGCGCAAATACCTGTATTTAGTTCCTGTTTTCGGTGGAAGTCCAAAGTAGTCGATTATCGAGTTCACGCGCATAGGTTTAGTTACTATGATCACGCGCGTGAACTCGACAATCGACTACTTTGGACTTCCACCGAAAACAGGAACTAAATACAGGTATTTGCGCTGGCTGATATATCATTTTTATTCATATTTTTCACATCTACTGAAGTCAGATTCACTCGTGTTCACTCTGAAGGAATCACTCAACATGGCTGGGCACTTGTAATGACACATCAAATATGTTAAGAGGATAAAAGCAGGTTTAAAACTTGCCCCATTCAAGTCAATAGGGTGCAAATTAAAAAAATAGGATAACACAGTGTAGGCAACACCGGTTTTTGTCGTTGTTCTCTGTATTGACAGCACTCCAATTTTACTAAAAATTGAGCTCAATGTTAAAATTGACCGGAGTTCTCCTTTAATACATGTTCCTGATCATATTGTAACTTATTCAATAGTGCGTGTTATCAATAAAAATGACGAACTTTCTGCTTGACATCAAAAATCCCTCTTACCTTTTCATGATCAAATCAATAAAATCAGTTGCAACTGTTGCAATCGTTTGTAAACATTTCATGCTTGCTTAAAGTCTGAGAAAAAGATTGTCGCTGTACCTTACACCTTGTTGTCTCTTCCTCCTCAGGTGTGGACATTTGGGGACATGATCTTGTCATCTGGCTCTTCTGGTCGTTTCTCCGTGCAGACAGTAAACAGTGACCAAGGGGTCCTCTCCTCACTAATTCTCTCAGAGACTCTGGCCCAAGATTTCCAGCTTCGATACAACTGCACTGCTTGGAACCGCTTCGGTACAGGCACAGCACTGGTCACTCTTGAAGAGCAAGGTATGGGTCATCATGCCAAATTATCCTGTGTAAAACATCCTTTCATCAAGCAATACAGTACCAGTCAAAAGTTTGGACACACCTAATTCTTTACTATTACTATGTTCCACCTTTTAGAACGGTAGTGGTCATTAAATTATGAAATGACATGAAATTAAGTATGGAAATGATGTAGTGATCAAACAAATTCATTATTTATGTTAAATAAATCAAAACTATTTTATATTTTAGCTTATTTGCAGTGGACAGCCCATGCTTTTACATCTCTGAGCTGAGATGCTTTTAAAAAACATTGAATTGAAATTAGTGTTCATTGTTTTTTTGTTAAGAAAGTTTTACAATCACACACTTTATATTTGTCTAAAAAGTAATTTTATGCATTTAAGCTTTTTCGTTTATGCATTTTAGCTTCAAAAAGTTCTGAAGACTGTGAGAATCATAAATTCAGTCAAGTATGTCCATACTTTGACTGGTAGTGCAGATCAGTGAGGAAATGTTTGGGGGAATTTTCTGAGAAATGTTGGGTCAAGGAGAGTCAAAATGGAGGGGTGAGAAGCAAATTGCTTTAATCATTGAAGGACGGTTGATTTTAAAACACTGACAGTAAGTTGTAGGGTTTGTCCACCTTAGAGTGTGTGCCTTTTATTTAAGATTAGTCATGACAAGCTGTAATCCAGTTCGAGTCAGCTCTATGCAGGGATTGCATCTCAAAACACCCTACAACCCTGTGCTAATCTTAATTATACACCACCAAATCAATATCATTTAATCAGGAGATGGTCGACTTAATGAATACATTCGTTCCATAACAAAGATATAGATTTTGAGCCTGAATGAATTAAATCAAGACCTAATGTACGACATGGGTATGTGACGCTTCACTGGCCGTTACATTTTGTATGCACAGTGCACCATCTTAAATTTGCTTAAATAAGACTAAGAGCGTGGTAGACGGCTTGAGCCTTTGTACTGGGAGACACCAAAAATAAGGTCTTCGCCAGCAATTTGCATCAAGGCAGCAGAGCCAAGTCTCTGAAGAGGCAGACAGTGCTATCTCCTGGAATCTCTAATTAGATTACTGTCGGCTGCCTCGCTGCATGTCAGGTCTGGTTACCCCTCTTCCACCAGAGATTAGAGACAATAGCTGGGTCCTGTGATGCCACTGCGGATCACACTAGATTAATTTCTATATGTTGCGCTTGAGTTTGGACGTGGCTTGGAAAAAAAAAGAGTTCCTGGTAGAACGCGTTTGTCAAGCGGACAGTCTTTCTTGAATCACCTGGAGAACTGGCATACCTTTTGATAATATGAAAATTAAATCATCTCACAAATAACTGTCAAGAACATGTCTGAATCATACTTTAGCCCCAAAGTTGAAAGCAAAACAATAAAATAAAATAAAATGAACCCTATTTCGGATCTATAAAATGTATGGTGACATTTTTTTGGTAACCTCTAAATATGATTATGGCAGGACAAAACGTGTAGAAGGACAAACTAAGCTATGTGACCAATATAACCGAAATATAAAATCATTAAACCCACTTGTTTTGTAACTGACCTTGTAATGCTGTGAAATGCATGTGCAGCCTGAATTTGGGTTGTCTTCAATTCCTGCAATTTGAGAGATAGTGGCTTAATATAATGCCTGTTTCCCTTATAGAGGCCCTCCCCTTGCTAATTATCATTGGAGCATCGGTGGGTGGAGGCTGCGTCTTCATCGTTTGTGTCATTACCCTGGTTTCCATCTGCTGCCGCCACACTGCTAAAGGTGAGTTCAAAGGTCAGATGTTATCTGAGAGTTCTTATTCTCTCCTCAAAAAAACATGATACAGTAGAAATCAAACGAACTAACTAGACAGAGGTTAATTATGGGGCCACCTCTTTGCCTGGAGCAGTGTTGACCTTTTCACCTCTCTGGAAATCTTCCCACCGTTCACCTCATTAATCTCTATACACTGCGCTATTTCCTCACCCAGGCAAAAAGGGCACACGTCTGTCTAAGAGCGACATCCGCGTACAAATCGTACACAGTGACCACAACGCAGCAAGAGGAAATGACGATGAGGAGGATGTGAAGGAGCCTATGGTAAGCCCCTCTCAAAACAAAGCAGAATATTCTTATAGATAGGAATAGCTTTTACATCATGTTCCTTTCAAGTGCCATAATGCAGGAAAAACAATAACAGTGTTCTCAGCCCATTTTAATTCTATAATATAGTTGCATATTTCCAAGGGAAATTCGATATGCAATAAGAAAACAAAATGTTAGGCTATATTTGTCTTGAAAACAATATGTCGAGAAAAATGAGAGGCCTTATAGTGACATCAGCCAAAATGTAAAGTAATTTATTATATTTTACTTAGGCTATTTAAAATGTCTACTGATCATTTGTTTACAATAAGACCAGGAGCTAGGGACACTATTAATAAGGAGTGTATGACATTTAACATACCATAGACACTGAACAGTCTCTAACCCAAATGTCTGTTCTTTTCTCAGGCTCCCAACAGCAGTGAGTCTCCAGGAACTTCTCGCACAGAGCACAGCGACCTACTGGAGGAGGAGGAGGATGAGAGATCCGATATCAAGGTATTACATTCCACAAAGCATGAATCTGATGGTTAATCTGATAAAAGCAAAAGGATTGAGGAAACTATTGTACTTAATAACACTAACTTGCTGAAAACATATTTGAATTACACTAGAAGTTTGGATCATGTTCAAGAAAGCCTACAGTTATTGGTCGATTACAAACTTCTAGCTAGCACCAAACTGAAATAATTTGCACGTGTTTAATTCAGGACAATATTTAAAGATTTTCTGACAAGGTTTTTCTTTTCTTTCTTCCTAGGACCCCACCAATGGCTACTACAATGTGCGGGCTCACGAGGACCGCAACATCACGAGAACTGGCTTCTCCGAATATGTCCCTAATGCTCGCCCAGTCTACACTCCCTCTCAGCTTCCCTCGCCGAGCCCCTTATACGGCCAACAGTCCACTCAGCCACGGATTTATGACTTCTCCCAGCGTTACGCCACAACCCCTGCCACACGCACCACCTATGAGCAACAGCCGTCACAACAACCACAGCAACAACAGCAAACTCCCACCATCTACCCCCAGGAGCCAGTCTATGCAGGCTCTGCCTACCTACCCGCCACCTACGGTCGCGCCTTTACAAGCTATGTCAAACCCGCCTCCTTCGAGAAGGTGGACGGATACGAGCATTCAGACCAGGCCAGCAAAGTATCTAGCTCCTCCCGTTTCTCATACGCATCCTCGCAGGTGTCGCAGCAGTCAGACTATGGGCGGCCCTCACAGCAACGCATGCAGACTCATGTGTGAAGGCTCCCTAAAAGACCCGCTGAGGGTCTGGCATGATCAGTGTCACAAGGACATTCTTCTGAATTGGGTTCAGGAGGGATTAAGCAAACTTTAAACTGAGATACAAGAGGCGGAAAAGCTTTATTGCTGTCTTGAAGTGAATGTTGGATCGATGAGAAACTTCTTTCGAAAGAACTACTACGTGCCACTCAAGCTTAGAAGTCACCTTCAAGCTACTGATTTTCTTCGCCCAAATGCTGAACTTTAGGGGAAATGAACACTGTCCGTCAATTCGTTGCACTGTATTTCTGCAAAATTTCTCTTCTAGATTTTGGAGAGAAAGCAGTGCTGTGGAGAAGTGCCCTCATGAACTAACCTTTGTAAATGGGGACAAGCCCAAGACACTATGCTGAAACAATCAAAATTACATGAAATAAAAAGTAAAAAAAAAAAAAAAAAAAGTAAAAAAAAAATGTGTTTGTTGGCATGCTGATGGAATTGTAAGCACATTTGTGTATCAATGACAACATGTCTTGCCTACACAAAGTGGCTCAAAGTTCAATCCACAAAGCAGGGGAGCAGAAGAAGGCAGAGCGCATGCGCTCACCCTAAGATATTTCTTCAGAAGCTCTATCTGCAGTCTGCACTGCTGTTGGGCTCTCAAGAGAGTGTTTATGTAAAGCCTCAATGGACCAGTGCAGGAAACTGGAATCTGGAATGCTTTGGTTAAAAAAGAAAAATAATAATAAAAAAAAATGACAAAATCCATAAAATGTATTTCTGTCTGTTTGATGGAACCATGATTGGCCAATCCCCAAAGAAGATAATTTAGAGGTGCGGTGTTTTTAAGTTATGCTCTCAAGAATTTGTTGCAGAGTTCAGAGTAGAGCCCATTTCGGGACCATGATTTCTTAAGCCAAGCCATGTACTGCAAAACTAAATTACCACACGGTCTTGCAGCGTGCAGTGATACTCTTGTAATGTTCCTTACGTGACCACTGTATGTTATTAAATACAGAGTGTGCCAAGGTGACTGTTATGTCATGCTGACATTGCTGACACCGTCAGGTAGCACCAACATGTTTACATAGAAGAATTAAAAAAAAAAAACTGAAAAAGAAATAGCAAGTAAAATGCAGTACTGTCCATATCCACTTAGAGCCACTTCAATGACTGTACAAATTGTTGAAATTCACTCCTGTCTGTTGCATGCAGATGATGTGTGTACGTGAACGTATTCAGCATTTCTTCTCATCTGTTTGTTCCTTGTGTGAGAAACCGCTTACTGCACCCTTCATCAATTCGATCATGGAGACTTGCATTTGGAGGTTTCCATACTGCCATTTTCCTTTAAGCCTGAATGGTTGGCTCCATTTGGAAAGATAAAAAAAGTCAAATTGAACTGTAAGATACGTGAAACAAAACATTGCTTGTCTTTATTTTTATATTTTATATAAGCCTTAATGTACAGCGTGTAAGCTGCTCTATTGTAAAGTACCTTTATATTCTAAAATGCATATATCTATATCTTTGAGTTGACTTTATTTGGTTCACAACAGTTTTTACCCCATGTTACTTATCAGTTTTGGAGAGGTGAAAAGTGTTACACAACTAATTTACTTTTTTCTTCCGTTTCTTTTTTAATAATGTTCAAATGATTTTATTTGCTAAAAAATGAGCTATTGTTGCTTGTAACTTTGTACACATATTTATATTTAAATAAAACCATTTCAAATAAGATCTGCTCTGACTGGAGTGAGTTTGGCACACATCGCTGGGTCTCGTCAAATGTCATGAGGGAATGAGGACAAACAATACCGGGGCTGCCGAGTTGATGAATACATAAATTAGCAGTGATGCCTATGTTGATTCTCTTATTCCCGCGGCGACAGCAGGGTTTTTAATAAAGACGGATGAGATTCCCAAGCCTCCCGCTGTCTGCGTATCAAACATAGCAGGCACAGGCCGTCTCCCCCAACGCAACGAGATATTGCGCTGACGGAGCGGGTGTTGTGTGACAACATTATCTTGTCATGTCACCCAGTCTCTCAGATTTCATCATGTCATGCCGAGCTTCACCGCAGGGAGTGTTGAAGACATAAACACGTACTCAGCATTAAACAAATGGCTATAAAATAAAATAAAATGGATGGCTACTCTGGTAAATTCAGGGTCATGTTTCCATCAGCTGTCATCATCCCTTGCAAACAACTATAACTGCCAAAAATACACAATTAACCCAACAGAGTGCATATAGAGAGAGGAGGTATTAACATTAAGTGGCATGGCATCTTACGCACATATGTCGCTATGATTAGTGGCACATCCGGTTTTCATTGGCATGTGCCATTTAAACTTGTAACGTGCCGATGGATTGCATCATGTGCCACTGACAATGATGCAGAACGTGTGGCTGTATGTTGTGGTAGGCCTAGGCTACCTCTAGTGACTGACAGAGTTGAGCAGTTGTACTGATGTAGTTGTGACACAAAGTCATAAATACATAGCCTAGTTTAGTGATTTAAAAAAAAATCAGTTTACAAATCGGTAATATTTTTTTTATCAAACGTGGTCAGTTTGTGGCACAGCTGTATTTGAGTGGCATCTGTATTTTGATGTGCCACTGAAAGTTACAGCATTAGTGCTCACTGAATGTTGTTGATCACGAACATTGCCCATTCTAGGAAACACATTAACTGCATTAACAGTCGCATCAGTTACTTGAACATTTATCACTAAACCTTTACTTTTGCACGATGCTGCATAATAGGCTAGGCCTATGCGACAGGTGTCAGTAGCCTATAGCTAACAATGGCTAGTGCAAGATAAACCAAAACTTACAACAGTTGTGGATGGTGTGTTATTTATCCACGGATGATGTTATTTGTTAGTGAGTTAGATGGTAGAACCAAAAAATATAGTAAATAAGTAATCAGCATTTTGTCAGTAGGCTACAGCGCCTAGGGTCACAGAATTCGGTGGGTCGGGTCCACTGATCTATATAGAATGACTGGATAGCTCATGTTATAAAATATGATCTATAAAGTCATTATATAGATCAGTGGTCGGGTCACAGAATACGACACAACAGCGACCAATTTCTTTGCATGTTTTCTCAAGTCACCGTGGTTACAAAGGAAATCCCAACTAATCACTCGAATCGCTAGGTTTTGAATGGACTAATACTTGAACTAGCTGTCCAATAGTTATGCGGACTGTGAAATAATAATTTTAAGGCATATTTAAAAAAAAAATGATTTAATGAGGTGTCGTTAAAATAAAACAACACCTCAAATTTTGTTTTGTTTTTCCCCACACATTTTAAACATTTCCAAATTATATTTTTCACTGACCGCCATGAATAAGGAGTTATTTACCTATAGTCCCATAATCTCCTGACACACATGGGAAAATAAATAAATCTTGTTCTGAGGTAGGCCTAACATTACTTTAGCGCCAAAGCTATCCTATGGAGCTGTATCGGCAACTTATTAAGGTCTTAATAGGCTATACAGTTTACATATTTCGTGGTTTCTCCATTAAAAACAATGAAATTGAGCAAAAACACCAAACTTCTCTAAAATTCTACTCACCAAACGCAGCTCTGCTGGATGCCCAGCCCACCTCAACCTTCACGTTATTTGCATAAATTTGAATATTTATGACGCAAGATGAATCTCACCATTAAAACGACGTGAACTAATTGTCAGGCTGTACATATAAACAGTAACGGAAATACAGTATGGGAAAAATTGGTTAAACTAATGGTTAGCTGGATTTCATTCATTCATTTTATTTACCTAAATTCTTTGCTTCAATCAAGTGATAGTGACCTTTGGCTGCCTAGATACCACATTACTGTGCAATATGCTTAGTGCAAGAGTTGTTATGACATCAATTGGAGATAATATAAAAGGTTGAGCACCAATCTAAAGCTCAAACAAGGTCAAATCTGGCATGTAATTAGCTTAAGTTCAATACTCTGCCAACCATTTAAAACAACTGTTGCCGTGCAGTGCAGTGCATAGCTTAATTAAACCTAGAGCTTTCTAATTGGTGCAAGGTCAAAACTAAGTACATTCACATCTGTAACAAATATGCTTTGGGTTCTCGATCGTATCAACTGAGAAGAGCAGATATGTTTCCTTTTCCATTAGGAGACCACTGATTTATGGGCAAATAATTGTTGATGTTGGTTATTTATGCCAAGGCCAGCTAATTTAATATTGATAAATCAGTTTTTGTTAGTTTTTACTACCGTACATTTGCATTTTCAGGGGGAAATTAAATTACATGGAAATTAAGCAAAAATTTTATTCTGAAAAAAGGAGAGAAAAAAAAAAGTAAAACCACCATGTATTTTATTGTCAAGAGAACATTGTAAACTCTTGGAAAATTTGAATACATTAAAACATTTGCATAGTTTAAATAGAAAAAACAATGAAACTAAACAGAAAAAAGTAATCTGCTCAATTTGCATTTAAAAAGCATGTTAAATAATTACAAATGTTAGTCACCCAGACACTTAAAGTCATATACAATCATAGTAGTTAAACAATTTAAAAATCTGTTTGAAATTTTCACAATTTAAAAACGTAAGCCTAACAGGTCAAATTATACATCATGATGCTATATGAAACTAGAGTCATACATACATACATATATAATCCATTGCTTGACATCACTCAAAATACAGCTTACGTCTCTAATACGGTACCTCCTGAGAAATTGAATCACTACACTACAAAGCCTGAAATTCTTAAGCAAGTGGACTTTCCATGGGAAAGAAACTTGCCAAGTCTTTGAGGATCCGGCATTATAGATTCCTCAATACGTTCAGGACTCTTTGAAGCAGAGACCATCCTGCTAGGTTGTTTCAGCCAACTGCTTTGCCATTGATTGGCTGGAACTTTAACATGCAGCAGAAGTGAGTGACCTATGTTGGCCTTGGTTGTATTGGCAAATGGATGACGGAAATATCCTATTTTTACCTAATCCTCCATTTTATAGCTTTGCCACTGAGGTCCCGAGATCACACAGATGTGAGGAAAGAAGGTCAGCATGAGTGGGATGCTTACAGAAATTTCTAGATTGCAAAGAAGCTTTTGACCTTCACTAAAAGAGAAAAAATTGTAGGGATTGAAGCTCGCTCCAAAGTCTGAAACACAAGAGTCATTGTTTCGGAGAAGAGGCAAAGTCCAGTCTTTGGAATAAAGGCACGTTTTGAGCATAAGAAAAAGTTAAACGATTTGTATAAAACAGAACACAATTCAGAAAGATAACATGAATTCCACCAGGTCAGAAGTTGCTGGCAATCTCATTATAGGACAGCTTGATCAAGTTACTGTTCAAGAAATCAGATTTGAACAAATAAAAGTTGGTAAATGAGTGTAACAGTGCATTAGTGATATAATATGTGTGTATATATATATAATATGTGT
>NC_136879.1:19479896-19549896 GCF_949152265.1 Phoxinus phoxinus | reverse complement strand
CGACGTAATAGCCTGCCGAGACCAAAAATATGAGCCTCCTGCGTTGAAGTCAATGGAGCGCCGTGAAAAACTGTCGGACCCTCTGTGGGAGCTCGTTCTTGGCTGCGCTGTGATTGGTCAATCTACATTCTAGGGCGTGGCTTAGCCAAAGGCGAATTGGTTTGAGTAGGACAAACTTAAATTAAACTAATTAGTTCAGTCAAATTAACTTTTATGAGCATTTAGCACTTTCTTTTTCTTTCAAGTTCAGAGAACTGATATATTTTAAGTAAACTGGGCGGTTTCATTGTTTTGAGTTTTATGAAAATATTTATTTTAATTTAGAATAACTTAAGTTTAACTGAAACGGCTGGGATGTCTATTTCCCAGCATGCTTTGCCGATGGCACTCGAAAGGAAGAGTAAATGCTAAAATTAAGTGTAATATAATGGGTTTTTTTTGTGTGTGCAAGATTAATGTGAAGTGGGAGATTTAGAAGTGATTGTTTTGTTATGCTAATTTTAATTTTAATTTTTGTTTAAGTAATTTTGTTATGTGCTTTTGACATTTATACTTTCATTTATTTTTACATTTACATCATATTTATTTAACTTATTCATTTTAGTTAGTTGCAAAGAAAACAATAAGTTTTACTGAAACATTAACTTAACATGTTTAAGTTTAAGTTTTTATCTATTTAGTTTTTCTCAATTTTCAGTTAACAAAAACGATAACATTCAATTCATGATTTTGATTTTAATCGTGTTTTTGTCAACTTTTTTAACAGCAGAAATGCATAATTGTGTTGCAGCTGAGATATATTCATACACATAAACAAATCTATGAGAGATATTCACGATAAAAAATGTTTATGTTTAAAAACATATTTAGAAACATGCAAATGTTGATCTAACACTAAATTCAGAAAACTGAAAACATCACACTGGCATGAAGAGAGGAACTATTTTCAGTTTTCTGAATTTAGTGTTAGATCAATAAGGAAACATGTCAAAGAACACCTTTGCTAATTGGAAGACTGTTCATTGCAGTACAGTAGAGAGACAAATATTAATTACAATAAGCAAACCTGACAAAAATCACATCTCACAGACTAATCTGAGTGGCATGTGCCCATACAAAGAAAGATCCCGAACGCAATGGTTGGGTGTTGCTATAGAGCTCCTAATGTGTTTCTGACCGATTGTTATCATATGTTGGTTGCATACTGGCCAAAGTCTCTACTTGTTTTAACAATGTAAGCGCATGGTCTAAAGCGCATGGCACAAGTGCACTTAATGCCATGTCACATGTCAGAATCCAGACACGCCTTTAACTTTTGCTAGTTAAATATCGGGAAAAATGGTCGGCGCACCCGGCACATGGTTTAAAAGGGTTGTCCCTATTCTCTTAATGAGTAATGGGTGTGTTTTGGGCGTAACGTACAATAAACCAATCAGAGTCTCATCTCCCACAAAATAGCAACGCGCCAACAATGCGCCTGAACACACCTTGTTTTCAGACCAGCAGCCCATGGGCGCACAAATGGGCGCAAATGCATTTGCTATTTAAACAACGTGGCACAGGACGTGAAAATGATAACCGCGTCGGGCTGAAGCTAGCAAAAAATCACTTGCATCTTGCCTGGCGCTGCATTGCGTCGAGTGTATAGGGCCCATGTTTGTAATGAGGTTGAGACTACAGTAGATGTAACGTGTACTTCCTGCAAAGTGAACATCATTCATTGTGATGTCACGTCCTGCCTTATAAAACTTTGTGAGGCTCAGGTTAAGAGCTTGTTTTCATTATCGTTCTCTTTACATTGTAAGGTACTGTATACATCGTCACTGGCTTTCCTCTCTGTGGATAGTTTGTGTATCTAAAGACATCCAGGCTTTGCATCATTGGTTTTAATGGAGGAAAGGGTGAGGTGAGCAGAACTCCCAATGCACTCCGGGTCACTCATAATTAGCTGGGCTGCCGCCCCAGGGCCACATAAAAACAGAGCCAGGTTACCTCAATCTTTTTCCATCCGGGCTAATCTTCTCCCAGTGGTGATTTTTAAACGTGTTCGGTGACCCCAGACAAAACACCCCCATAAACTACAAAGCAATATTCCAATGCACTCAAGCATTAAGTCCGATGTTAATATATTTTTTTTTCCAATTTGACTGAAGTTTTTTTTTTTCTCTCTCTCTCTCTCTCTCTCTCTCTCTCTCTCTCTCTCTCTCTCTCTCTCTCTCTCTCTCTCTCTCTCTCTCTCTCTCTCTCTCTCTCCCAAACGTTCCACTCCAGCCAATTTCAAAGCCTTCCAGTCGTCACATTTTCCTGAAGGCAATAGCGGCTATCTGATGAATGCATTAAGTTTAATTTTTTGTAACATTACATGGTCTATAAAAGTAAAAAAAAGACAAGACAAGATAATGGGAGAAGCTGAAAATGCCTTTTAAGCAATTTTACTGGCAGTTAGAATGGTATATAGTATGAATTTACACATTTTAAATGTTCCTCACTGACATGTTTGAAGTTCCCTTCCTTTCATTGCACGTGAGTAATGCACTTGATCATTATTAGTACGCTGTTTACTCGGCTAATAATAATTGATAGTGTCAAAGCCTCAGAGGAAAATGGCTAATGAGGGTCTTTAAAGGAACATTGTGTCTGTGACATCTTTCATGGATCACGGCGCCTAACGCTGATACATTAAGTGCTAAGGAGATGTCTTGTTTTGCATTTGCAATCATTTGCTGCCCGGGAGATTGAGGGACACTTAAAAGAGAGAGCGAGAGTAGAGAAAGACATTTATTTGACGCCGTGGCAACACATGAGACGGATTGCGTTCAGTGGTTGTGAAAACATGGGCGGATTTCATAGAAGGTCACTAATTCAGAGCCGGAATTGTAAGCTTTTGCACACGAGGCGCTGTACACCTTCACAGTGGATTAATAGACTCGTCGAAGTTGTTAACTTCACAGATTCGGGCCCTTGAAACAGCAGTCGAGATGAAGAAAGACACGCTGACTCCGCCAAACATAAAACCTCTCAGGTTGTTCAATCAGAGTGTTAATTAATTCAGCTTCTGTTATCTGGTCACCTTTGGGTGAATGTCTTTCTGTGAATATTCAAGGAATAGTTTTTTGTTGTTCTGGTGTAAATTAGAGTTTTGCTTGAGCTGTTTCCAAGCTTTTCCTTTTGATGTGGTATAATGTGGAAAAACTAGGGATGCGCCAATATAAAAAATTCCAGCTGGTACTGATAAGCCAATTAAGTGTTTTCATGTTTTTTTTTGCCAATATATGTATAAATTGGCACTAAAACATGAAAATCATGATGTAGGTATGTAGGGATATGCAACAGCGATTTACATACCTTTGGTCTTTTTTTTTAAAATAGTTAGATTTCTCAAGACATATTTGAATCATTATCTGACAGGTAATATATATGTGTTTGATACTGCAGAACAGTCACTTGCAGCAGCTTTAATGCCATTAATGTGTGCAGCCAAGTTTCAGCACCTTGGACAGCAGCCCTCATACACATACACATGATCTTATAGCCTTTTCTGTAATGTTCTGGTCTTCGCTTAAGTGCTGCGACTTCTGAGTGTCTCTCTCTCTCCCTCTCTCATCCATTCATCCACTGGCCTCTCACATTCTGGCAGTGATGTCTTTTATGGTTATTATTGGAAGAGCTTTCTTTCAGAAGCTGACACAATGGCGTGAGTAGCCCCCTGGGAACGTTTTCATATCAAGGTTAACTTCAAGTGATTAGGATAAGCAGCTGAAGTTGTTGCCATGGGGATGATGATGGGATGCTGAGCTGTAAAGCATGATAAGTAGACAGCGACAGAGAGAGAGAGAGGAGAGAGGTGCGATTGCTCCAAGGATCAGCAAGAATAGAGGTAGATGTGAATGGCCCTAAACTATGTGGGCCCATCAAACTGTGATTGCCTGCCTTCTATTTTTACATGACATGCATATAATACTTCATTAATGTTCATGGTTGTCATGCAACCAAAAATAGGGCTCTCTCCCTTTTTTATATTTTTCTGAACTTTTTCAATCAAATTTGGAGGAGGGCAAAAAAGTTTATCTTGTGCGTTACGCCTGAGCGTGTGTATCATGAACCTTTGAAGTGAATTTAGACTCATTGGGTTCAGAGGCAAAAATCTGACCTCAAATGAGCAGAAATGTTCTTTGTTATTTTTGATGTTTAATTAGAATAAGTTTGTTAGAGTTTTGTTTCCATTTTAGTTAGAAGGCTTATTACCAAAAGTGTCTCGGTATCACATAATATTTGATATTATTGCATAAAAGGAAATCCATGAATGAGTGAATCCCATGCATTAGGCAAATCGGTTTGGAATAAAACCACAATGTTACTCGTTATAATTACCGCAGCCTTATTCAATGCTTTCCGAACCCAGTTTGAAATGTCAGCTTATCCTCTTGAAACTTGAACAAAAGCATTATAATTTTACCCGGCCCACAAAAAATGTGCCGAAAAGGTCTCCCCGTACGTGCAAGCTCAGTAAGCTGATTAACCCTGCTGTCCAAACTCACATCTCAATCTGTCATGATCAATCTGGCCTCCCAGAGAAAGCCAGCATGCTGTTATTTGGCCGATACATCTGAATCAAATGTTTAACAATGCATGAGTTTGCATCTCCAACTCCAGTCCAGAAACGAGACGAACGTCTATACAAGCGGGGCTAATGACATCACTGCTGGCTTGAACTGTATGGAATAACAGTGTTTCCGCTCCCTCGCCCCAGAGGTGCCGTCAGCGGAGAGACTCTGAAACCTGGAGTTTTTCCCTCCCTGGAGATCTCCCACATTGTGCCCCAAGGCTCTCATTCCGTCGTCTACGAGTACCTCTTCTAGCACGCTGGAATTAATGAGTCCTCGAGCGGGTCTGTGGCAGCACCATACGCTCTTTTGTTCACACCATACCATCATAATTTGACTTGCGTAGGTGCTAATTTCGCATAACTTGAAAGGCAATTAGGAAAATGCATTCTTATAACTGACAGGGGGGATTAAGGCTAAGCCATGGCGTTACGTGTAGCCTACCGAGACTACTGATTCTTTTTTCTTATTCTAAATGAAAGCCAGCCCCTATTTGGCGGCGCACATTATCGGTCATCATGTTAATACCCACGTCTCGCATTGCCTTCGATGTTTTACTTTTAATTAAACTGGAAGAAGGCATGACAAATTAACACGGAATTGGAAAACACCTTCCGTCAGGCTATGGCGGTGCAGTACCGGTTGAATTATGAGGTCGTATGTAGTTCCCCCCCCAACGTCTACAGTAATGACTGGGTGAACATCTGGGTGGTGTTTTGGGTTGGAGCTTAATACTCTGGGTTGCTGTGACAAGGCGGATTTCTAATTACTGCGATGTAGATGGCTTCACGACTGTACACCCCCCTGCTGTCGGTGACTGCCTTTCATTTTCTGAAAGATGCTTTTATGGGCAATGAATCAGTGAATTAAGCGCCATTTTAAACCTCTTAATTTCTTCTTATTGCCCAGAGTTAATGATATTGCTCTCAGTTGAATTGGACTGTCGGTGCCCATGGGGACAAGCACAGTGTCGTTTGCATAATCCATGATTTCTGGATCTGACACCCAAGAGATCAGGAAGGCTTCTTGTAAAGGAATTGGAAAGTGATGCCTACTCGGAAGGGTCAAGTACATGATTCTACTGTATTTGGTGAAGGGATTATGTGTTTATTTGCTGCTTGTTTTACTTCCTTTTCAATATGCAGCGTTGATGTAAGATGGGAAATTGCTTGCAGCGTTCTTGTAGCTCGAAAAGCAGATCATGGCACTAGCAACGTCAATGTCATGGGTTCAATTCCCAGGGAATTCAAAAACAGATAACATTCTAGCTACATAAGCTTGATTTCATGTAGCCTGCTGCAGGGATGACACATTTTTGTAGATCAAAACACAGAAATGAGTTTTTAGCACTTCTGGTTCCATTGTTCCAAAGTCAATGGGTTTTTGATTAAATGCCTGAATAAGGTCTGTGGTGAACACAAGCTCAAGATATTTTCATGTTTTTCATGTATGACTCAAAAAACATCAGCAAAACCAACTTTTTTAAAAGCTTTTACTTGTCTTGCAAAAACTATTCTAAATCAAAATTTACTGGTAAAAAAAAAAAGCGCTCCACACTGGCTTTGTGTCTCACGGAGGAGCTCCGGGAGGATAAAAGGAGGAGTGACGACAGTGAAGGATGAGAAAGGACCAGGCCTGGACTATACGTTGTGTTTTTAATATGTTTATATGTGCCATTCGTCCGTTAGGGGCTGCTGCTTTACTTTCGTTGTGTTGTTTTGTTTCTTTTGATGTCAAATACTGATATTACACTTACTAAGTGATGGTGACGTTGAAGTGTTGCGACCGTGGGGTAGTTAATTTATAGCCCACGTTTAGCTTATATTACTTCTGTCAATTTGTATTTTGCCTTTAAAATTCATAAAAGTTGTTAATTTGTTAAGATTATTATGATGAACAAAACATGCAGTAAGTAATATGTCTTCACTGCAGTGCTCTATTATACAAAAGGGGGCGCTATAGGATGCATAAGCATAAAACCTTCCTCTTCTACAGCCAGTTGTTACTTCCACCATGTACGCCCACCTCCAGGCATGTTTCTGGTCTTCCTCTATGCCTCCACTCCAAGAATTTTCACATAAAAGTGGTATAACAAAAATAGCATGGCTAAAGATATTGGACGCCCTAATGGCGTCCAGCTGGGACAGGTGTTGCACATTGATATGGTGGAAGTGGAGGCAGGGCTCTGGATTCCCATCAATATTTCACATGCTAAAGAACAAGCGACTGGCCTAGATGTTCGGCACTCATCCACAGCTTTAGCATGCTTTCAGCCTCATAGAAATGTAAATCCAACCACAGTGGGGAGGAGAGAGGTGACGAGCTCAGTAAGAAATACTCCAGATGAATGGAGTATATTTTTTTCACTCGTTTATCCTTCCCGTCTCCGCTCAAATCTAGCTTTGGGGAGCTTTCGGATAAATGGGCTTACTTGGACGATTTAAATAGGCGTTGATGTAGTCAGCGTTTTTGAGATGGGGGTTTGTGTGCCAGATTGATGGGGAATTGTGCTGAGAATCAAGTTGGCGTAAAATGCGGGATCGTCGAACTGATGCGCAGCATTATTCCTGGGGTTGGACTCAATTTTGTTTGCTCTCAGTTGCCGAAGGCATACCAGAGTACCGGGGAACTATATTGGAGTTTCATTCGCTCGAAGATTTACGAAGGACACCGTTGAAACTATTTCTGTCCTGGTATTTGCATAAACTCGACATATTTGAACCACGTCCCACATTGCGCTTTGTTTCCCTGCATTTATGTATGTGTGTGTCCCGGTGTGACGGTGCTCCACTGTGAATTTAATTTGCCAAAGAGCACTCGCTTAAAGAGCTCCCTGAACAAACAAGTTAGCAGAATTTACGCTTGCCTGATGTCAAATTACACCACCAAACGAACCTAACCTGAGCGGAGAATAAATTGCACCCTGTTGCAGTGTGTGAACAAACCATGTCCTCTTTCCTCTCCTCTCCCCTCCTCCCTATTGCTTGTTTTCATGTCAGCTCTCGTATTAAATATACATTTTGCACTCCTCTACCTCACGCCGCTTGGTAATGACTCGGGCCTTGAATGATTTATGCAGATATTGATTTCACTGTTAAACGTGAGATTAGATGCATAGCTCCCGACGCTATTTATCAAAGACATTGGCATCTAATTAAATTGTCAGCTCTAGTTTTATGGCGGTACACTTCTATGAAATATTAAAGCTGGCTCTGAGATTATTGTGGCCCCGGAGCAGGCGTCTGTACCTGAAAAATGATTTTTACATGCAGAGGGAAGGATGCAGGGAGGTTTGGATTATTGGACTAATAAGAGCAAAGGTTGAAGGTGAGAAAACGTGTTTGTTTTGCAGAACCGCTGGCTAACTAAATAACAGCCTCGCCTGTGCATTGCCTGAAACCTTTGGTGATTAATGTGTTTTTTTCTTCCAGACAATCATACAGGTCACCTCATTTGTTCCTTATTTAATTCTTTTGCACTAGTATAATTAGCTATTTACCTTTTGACAAGTCACGTTCCCAACAAACTTGCTGTTTTGCTCAGGCCACGGCTTAAAAACGACTTTTTAATGAGTTTTTAATTAGTCTTTGTTTTCCTGTAGAAATGATCTAAATCCATTAAGAAGAAATACTGCATAATACATTTATGCAGACTTGATTACATAAATACGTGTATTTAGTCATTTTTTCCACTTTTTTTGTGAAAATAAGTGAAAAAATAGACAAAATAAGCTATGTTCACTTGTTGGGATTGACAACCGCATTTACTTAAAGGTGTGAGTTGATATGTTCCATTCACTCAACTTACAGCAGAGTCTCAAAGACTGTCTTTATGAATGAGCAATGAGAGTCAAATACGTATTCTCTCATCAGTAATCATAGCGACAGTGACCAAAGTAAACATGGTGACATCCATAAAACTGAAAAGGTTTATTGCTTTTGATACGAAAAGAGTCAAATCGAGCCACGAGTTCATCCGTCAAATCTTAATTTACCGACAGCTTTTATATCTGGGTGGAAAGTGGAGCATTTGAGCCACGTACACTGTAAAAAAATATTGTTGGTTTAACTTAAAAAAGTAAGTTACCATGGTTTCCTTAAACATTTTAGTTCATTGAAATAAAAAAATTGGGTTAATACAATGGAGATTGGTCCCATAAATTGAAACTCAAAATATAATGTTATCTGAACCACATTAATTAAGTTAATTAAGTTGATTTGACAAAATATAAAACATTTTTACAGTGTAGAACTGACAGAAGCAGTTCCGGTGGAGAACAGAGACTGTATCTAAAACCTTCAGATGACACACAGCTCACATCTCCGTCGCTGTAAGTTACCGAAAGTGAAACCACACATGCATGCAAACCCGCAACACACTGTAGACACGTGTTATGTGCAACACATAGCAACTCTTGCACTGTAATGTATGACTGAATATTTCGGTTCAGTTCACACATCAGCATAGCTTTTACCAAGAATGCTCTTGGTGTGTGAGTTTGGTTATAGAATGCTGTTCTCTCATAATTAACCGTACTGTGTTGGACTCAAATACTGTGTGAACGTGTCCATGCACTCATATTAAAGATACATTTTCTTGAAAACAAGTCTGATTAAAACTGATTAATACTGGTGTGCCTAACCAACAACATAATCAGACACACCTGGATGAATCAGTTTGTCCAATAATGGCAGACAGGAAACAAAGGAGCTGGCTAAAGTTCAGGAAGTAGTGCAGCTGTGCATAAAGCCCATTGGTCGGCTGCACCAGTGTGTTGTGATTGGTCAAACACTTTGCGTGTTTCAGAAATGTCACTCCCCCAACCATAACCGTGAGTTTCAACACACTACTAAGGCAACTCAACCCGACCTCACCCCTTTATTCTGCGTATGCCTTTTGCGGGAATTATTTAAACGAGGAATATAGTGACGTGTTCGTTCCAGGAAGAAAACTCAAGACTACAATGGAGGCGTTTCAGGGAGTTCAGTGCGTACTTGTGAATAACTCCCTTTGGAGTGACTTTGTAACTTTGCAGACCTTTTTCATCCTCAAACAGCAACATTACTAAAGAAAGCTGAAAATGTAAGAAGAAAAAAAAACTGAAAAAAAGAAGCATAAGAGGACCTCATTTAATATCTTATGCAGTTTTGCTTCCGAAGTAAATTTAAAATGTTATGTATTTTTAGATATTTTAACTCGAGAACTAGAAAATACAGTTTGTTGAAATATATCATGCTTTTTTTTTTTTCAGTGAATACATCCGTGTTCAGCTTAGCGCGGGTGTAGACTGCCAGCCTTAAACATCTATATTTCAGCAGCGACTGGTATCCCTTGTGCAATGCTCATCATCTGTTTCGGCAGAGGCAAGATCTTCTGGCTCTTTCCGTAACTTAAGCCTGACCCAGATTCCCTTATCTGCCAGTGTGAGAGCGCTTTGGACTGGGTGGGGCCATGTTATCTCTCTTCCTTGCATGTGCCTTTGATACTTCGCGGAAAAAACACGGGCACACAAACAAACAAACAAACAAACAAGGGGACAGACAGACAACAAACACACACACACACCGTGCTCATGCTGAGATGTGTGTTTCATTGCAGGAAACAGCTCTTTCCCCTGCCCTGAATGCATGATCACGCCGGCCAACCTGCGCTCTGTGTTTTTGACAAACTATACGTTAAACTATACGGCCCATACCTCTTTTTAATGAGCACTGGAGCAGAACACAATTTACTTACATGCCACACAGCTTGCGTATGTACTTTACTCTCTCGCACACACACACACACACACACACACACACACACACACACACACACACACACACACAGCTTCCCGACACACTGGTACATGTAAGTGTGCGATGTGCTGGGTTTGTAATTTTCCACTGAACGCATGTTCGTTTAGCTGATGCTAAGACTGTGTTTTTTGCTGTATGGCTGATTCTTGTTCCCCCATGGCACATTTATCATTTAGAGCTGATATGAAGAATTAAAGGCCGATGTGCACGGGGCCACAGAAATGTGGGATCCTGAAACATCTTTATTGCAATCACGACTTAAAAAGAGACGACTTTGAATCCGTCAGACAGGGAAGCGTTTTGCGGTAGTGGATACGTCGGGTCTGGGTGGAGAAGCGGTCAGTTGTTTAATGATACAATTAGAGATGTGCACAACTAAATTTTTTGAATGGGGTGGTATAATGTCCCTTTTTACACTATGCAAAATAAGTCTCTGTTGTTACCAGAGTGTGTATGTGAAGTTTTAGCTCAGAATACCCCACATATATATTTTTTTACAGTATGTTAAAGTTGTCCCTTTTTTTTACCAACCTTTTGGTAAAAACGCATCATTTCTTGTGTGTCCCTTTAAATGCAAATGAGCTGCTGCTCCCGGCACAGAAGGAAGAGCTTTAACAGTGTGCGTGTGTGTGTGTGTGTGTGTGTGTGTGTGTGTGTTTGTGCGCAGACAAGCGCTAAAATGACAGAAACTGTTCTGCCTTTTAATATTCAGATCTGGTGACTCCACAGGCCATGGGAGATGCTCAACTTCACTTTCATGTTCATCAAAACACTCTGTCGCTAATCTTGCTGTGTGTATTGGCGCATTATCATCCTGATACACGGCCCCTGCTTCAGGGTACAATGTTATGGTCCTCCAGAATGGTCATTGGCAGTGACGCGTACAAGCACAGTGGGGAATGGGTGAACTTTCCCGGATGGGTGAAAGACAGGGAAGGTGGACTCGTGAGAGAACAGTACATGTTTTACATTGACCACAGCCCAAGATTTCCATTGAAATCAACATTATATATCTGTAGCAGCCCGACCATAAATATTGACTCTGTGGTGGAGCTCCTGACGGGCAGTTTTGGTGGAAACAGGAGAGTCGGGGTGCACATTAATTCTGCTGTGAATCGGCAGCTGTTGTTTTATGCTTTTCGGAGACAATCCGGGTCAGTACCTGAACATCCCTTTCAGACAGCTTCCTCTTGCGTGGACAGTTACTCCTGTTGGATGTGGTTTGTCCTTCATGGATGTATGCCGACATTAACCATGGATACCATAGCTCTCAATAGACCACAACGACTTGCTGTCCTGGTCACAGATAAGCCAGAGAGATGCGTAACAACAATTTTTACTCTTTTGAACTCTGATATGTCTCCCATTATCTTCTGTGGACTGTAATTCTGATTATATGTATTGCTCTACTAATTCAACCTTCACACTCTCCTAGATACTGATGGAATGTAAAATCAGTGAAGGCTGGCATGAAACCTCCAACACTATATTGGCCAGTGTTTCAGTTTCATTGTCCATTCACTGTATGTATATATATATATATATACAAACAGAAATAAACTAGCATTAAACACACCAATCAACTAATCGCTTGTTGACGAACTAGACTAGTATCCCTAGACACAGTGGGTTTGTTTTATAACAGATGCATGTATTTTATTTTATTTTTTGCACTAAATCTGTACTGTGACTTGGCCAGTGCTCAGTTTCTGTCTGGGAATGCTTGTGTAACCGTGTGTGTGTGCCCAGATACCTCTGACTTCCTGACAACATATCAGAGACACCAACATGTCATGTCACACAGCTCATGTGGCTCAGAGGGAGAAGCAGATGCCAATCAAACACACACACACTCTCTCGCTCTCACTCTCTCCACACACACAAATACACACATTTTGTCTCTACTTTAATGGCTTCCACTGTGTCTTCCTACCCAGAATGCACTGCTGCTGCTCTCTGTAATGAGTGTCGCCGAGAGGCTGGGACAGGCCGGTTGCTGTCTCTACTGTATATAAACATCCTGTGGTTTTTAACCTTAACCTGTCTCTCACCTTAAACTTGGCGGAGGAAAATAATCCACATACAGTGAAACAAAACTGCAAAAAGACACCACGATGCGTAGACGCAACTGGATTTTATAGTACAACAGCGTAAAACTTTGTGCATGTTTTGTCAAAACACATCACACTGTATTGCAGAAGAAGATCACAATGTGGCAAATTCAAAGGGTAATCAAATTCTCAGTCGGCAAACAAGGTAATTAAACTTGATATTTTGTCTTTTTTTTCTGCCCTTTGAGAAGGTTGTAAGCTGGCAGAGACGGCTGTATACGTGTGTCTGAGCTGAGATCTGTCTGAACTCATTTAGGTTAATGAGAAAGAAAGTGTTCCAGATGTACCACATTTAGCGACGCGCTGATTTTGCGTCGGGCATACAGGAGCGGTTGAGTCTCTGAATAGCTGTGTTCACACACAGGAGCAGAATATGCTTGTCAGTTACTGTAAGCGCTGTTTGCGGTGCTCAATACGGCTCTGTTCATACACAATATTTACTACAGATTTCTGCAAAATGACGTGCACCTAAATTTTAAGAGTGAGTTTGGTTGACATGCTGTGTAGAAACACAGTCTTGTCTTTAACTTGACATGAGGCATGCTAATCATTGCTGTTAAACACCAGCGTTAATGCTGTCAACCTCTTGTCTAGATAAAGAGTCCGGGAATGAGTCGGAGAGCGAGACGTGTTTGAACCGAGAAGAAAGAAACAACAAACCTGGTGTAAATAGTGTTGAATACATATTTAAACCTTAAAGAAAGTTTCAAAGTCTTTTTAATTCACTATTGTTTTTTTCTGTTACTACGGTTACAGGCTTTATTAAGGATATTGCAAGTTTGGATATTGCAAGTTTACTGATCTCAGAGACAACGTTTGATCTAATCGGCCTATTTAGAGGAACATTTGAGCATCACAGTGTTTGTAAAATGCGGTTATCAATCACAAATGCAGTCTGTATGTCAAGAAGCTCAACTGAATGAGATTTTTTAATACAACATTGATTTTAGACGCTTATGTGATGTATAAAACATTATAAATCAAGTCTTCTGCATGTATATGTTTGGCTCTAACCAAGTTTCAAAAGAATTTGGGCTTTTAAATACATGTTGCTTTAAAAACAAGCCATGTGTAAACCTTCATCTGCAAATTGCTATTATATGCCAGCGTTAGCCATCAATAAATCATTGTTCTACATTGTTTCTTCTTTCCACTCTTATATAAGGTAAACTTATATGTGTTCTGCTTCAGAGGAGGCTACAATGCCATTATGCTCAGCTTACATCATAAAAGCATCTTATTTGTTGGCTAACATCATTTCTGAGTAGAAACATCAATGTTATAGTCATCTTTTATCTTGGTTTCTACACATTGTCATGACTGGTTAATGAGTTCGACTCCGAAAGATGTTGGAGAGTGTGCATGCCAGCGTTATGAATGTCTGAATAATGTGTTAGTCCATCATAAACCCCATTAAATGAATAAATCCCATCTCAGGTTCGTCAGGAACCGTATATATTTTGAAGATGATGTCAGATTAGTTGGTGTGGAAGTGTTTTTTTTTTGTGTGTGTAAACAGCTCTTGATGAATGTCATATTAATTCATGTACCAGCTAAATATATTTTGTTTAAAATGGTGAAAAGGACATGCAAATGTAATCGAGACAATTCTTGCATTCACACCAGTGGTTCTCAACTGGTGGGTTACGGAAAATGTGTCTTCTTTTATTTTTCTCCCCAACCTCCATGTTCAATTCACATTTGGTTAAGCCCCGCCCCCCTTGATTACTGTTGCTACCTCCGACAACTTAATCTGGGCTCTGGTTTGGTATCAACATGGCTTATGCTGTGACGGCTCTTCCTGCTGAAATTTTATCAAACTTATATAAAGCTGCAAATAAAGTGTCCGATAGAAGTAGGCAAAAGGGGCTGCAGTATGCGTTCGAAGGCTGTATTCAAGGCAAACAGGTGAAACGCAAGCAACAACAAGGCATCCAAATACAGGCAAAAGCATAACGGAGGCTGGTACTAACAATATCAGGAGCAACACTGTTAATGCAAAGCTGGGTAGGTCTCTATTCACTTCTATAATTGTTATTACAAAGCAAACGGACTACGCGAGTATAAAGTTGTATTTATTAACAGCGTGTGCTAGCGTATCAACAAGTAGAGAACAGAAATCATAACCTAAACAGCATAAAACTGTCTAACTAGTATAACTTCACAGTAAGGTTAAAAGCAAAAATAGAGCACAAAAGTGTGCTTGTTGATCCTTGAGGGGTTTCGCTGACTGAGGACGTCCACACAGTTTAATCCAAAAACGACACTTGTCAGTATTTTACTTCGGGTTTGGGAAGGGAAAAAAACGGACACCCCCCTCCAACCTCTCTGGGAAACGCGTATCTGTTACAAATGCCCCAGGCACAATGTTTAACCATATTTTTGATAAAACTACGACGGTAATAGCCTGCCGAGACCAAAAATATGAGACGCCTGTGTTAAAGTCAATGGAGCTCTGTGAAAAAGTGTCGGACCTCTGTGTGGAGCTCGTTCTTGGCTGCGCTGTGATTGGTCAATCTACATTCTAGGGCGTGGGTTAGCCAAAGGCGAATTGTCTATTTGTTTCGTCTATCCTTTTATTTTTTACACTGTAAAAAATAATCTGATCAAAAAGTTATGATAACTTATATATGTCATTAACTCAGACATAACATAATGTGTTATGAAATTTCAGCTCAATTGTTTGAGTTTTCAATCTTTCAATTTAGGTTCATAAGTTACTTCAATGAATCACAAATTACAGGTGATTGAATGAACTTGCCATTTTAAATTAAGCGGAGGACAGCTCTTTGCGCATGTGCGGGAGACTACAGACGACGAGGCCACGACAAGCACGTTTTTCGCGCCTGCAAGCAGTCACACTTCAAACGGCCAGGTGCCTCATTTTTCCATCAGACAAGACGATCGGGTTGGCGTGAACAACTTCGCTATTGGTAAGTGTTCGTGTTTTGTAGATATTATGAATGTGCGTTGATGAAACCAATAACGCGATTAACGTTACCTTTTGATATGTGCGGCAACTGTGATGTCATTTAAGCGAGGCACATTTCAGCGGCCGTTAATGTTAGCTAGAACACGTTTGCAGTCTTTTAGTTCAGTCAGAGACGGTTGATAAAGCTTCATCTGAGACAATACCAGTTTTCACTGTAAACTGTTGTAGAAAACACCATTTCTGATAGACCGTATGTCAAGGCCAAATAACGTTAAGTTACACTAACGTTACCGTTCAAAAGTTTGGGGTCAGTCAGATTTTTATCTTCTGCTCACCACGGCTGCATTTATTTGATTAAAAATACAAACAAAAACCGTAATATTGTGAAATAGTATTCCAATTTAAAACAGCTGTTTTCTATTTTAATATATTTTAAACTGTAAATTATTCCTGTGATCAAAGCTGAATTTTCAGTCTTCAGTGTCACATGATCCACCAGAAATCCTTCTAATATGATGATTTGATGCTCAAGAAACATTCATGATCATTATCAATGTTGAAAACTGTTGTGTACAATTTTTTTTCAAAATTCTTTGATGAATAGAAAGTTAAAAATAACAGCATTTATCTGAAATCTAAAGCTTTTGTAACATTAAACACCATTCAAAAGTTTGGGGTCATTAAGAATTTTTATTTTATTTTTTGGGGAAATAAATAAATTTATTAATAAAATAAATAAAATAAATCAATACTTTTTGACTGTCCAGATCCCCCTGAAGGACTGAGTGATGAAGACATGGAAGAAAAGCGGAGGATGATGGAGGTACATCACACACATGCACATCACACATACCTGTCTAATATTACTGCATACATACCTGCCTATATTATACTAACTACCTACACTTTGCTTTTGTGTCTGTGAAGCCTACTATTTTGTCTTAGTATGTGCCCTTTGTTCTTGTGCAATCAAATTCAGATGGAAGTGCTGAAAAAAGACCCAGATCACCAGCAGATAGATGAGCTGATGTCTGCCACGTTCTCCAAGCGCAGAAAGGAGATCGTAGGGGATCAACCTCTCGTTGGGGATGTCATAGCTAGATGGCCGGCCATGTTCTGTGAGAGACAGGTATAACAATAGACAACACAGCCTAAGATTAATCACTTACCATAATCCAATGACTGGATATCAATGTATGAGATTCTCTCCAGTAAGTACTAGAGAGATGTCTGATACTGTACTGTGGTCCGTTCAGAAATGTTTTTTTTTAGTCCGAATGGTGGCGTGAATGTGCATACAGATAAGTGAGAGGATTGTGTTTAGTTTTACTGAGTGGATGAAAGCCTTTGACAACAGACCACCTTATCTTACTAAATTGTGACTCTATGCTTTGAAAAATCTTTTCTCTAATTTCTTAACCTTTTTGTCTTTTTTGTCTCCTCAGGTTCGGGCAGAGTTCAAAAGAGTCGTAAGCACAGACCTTCTTGAGTCGTTCCTCGATGGACTTGATGACCTGACACCAAGACTGCTGGAAGTGTACGAAGCTGCGACCAAGTCGGCAAAGAAGCCTGCACTGAAAGCCATTTTGGACTGTCTGAAGAAAGACGTGAGTAGACGAGCTGAGAATTGTAAAATTGGGCACCAGATGTTCGCAATAAAATCTCAACACTGCTTATTTTTGTCTTGTAGGACACAAACGAAAGGAGAAGGACTGCTGCTCTGCTGGGTCTGCCACACTACCTAAGAGAAGAGCCATCAGACATCATCAGGATGTGTGACGTAAGACCTTTTTCTGTCATGCATAACAGCCCATATACGAACGCACCCACCCACATATACACTTGCGTGCACACACACACCACTCACCTCACTACACCCCACACACACACACACACACACACACACACACACACACACACACACACACACACACACACACACACACACACACACACACACAAACAAACAAACAAACAAACAAACAAACAAACAAACAAACACACAACCTTTAACACAGAGCTTGGATTAGATACACTCATGGGTCTTGATAAAGTCCTGTGGCAGCAAAATAGTGATGATGCAGGGAGGGGTGAGGGGCAGAATAGGGATGGGGAGGATGAGGGTTGGGTGGAATAGTGGTGATGGGAGGAGGGAGAGGTAGAACAATGTTGGGGGAGGAGAAAGGGGGGGTAGAATAGGGATGGGGAGAGAACCCAGTGCAACATACACTTAACCCAGATCTGAGAGGACACTGAAGTTTTCACCCTTGCAGTAACCTTGCAACATTGCCCCTACAAACATGCACACTCACCAAGACTATTTTATTAGTTTGAAAACAAGGCTTATGATCACTGAGACTTAAGTAGCTTTGCAGAGCATGCACTTCTTGACCCAAACATTCACACTATTTTTTTCTTATGCTTTTCAAGGCCCATGGTGAGACTCTGACTGCAGCCATGGAGGGGATGCAACTTGGCCTGTTGATAGGCTATGAAGGTGAAAACCAGGATGTATTTCCACGTGAGGTCTTCAATGAGGCAGTTGTGGTTGAGGAGACTGTTGTGCTTCACAACTTTAAGGATGTGCCATCCAGCTTTGCCATGCATTTGGGGATCATCTACTGCGTTAACCTTGAGTATCCACGAGCCATGAAGTATTCCTTTGAGTTCCTTCAGAGGGTAGTGATGAAGATCAAACCAGATCAAGCCTCTGCCAGAGTCCACGGCATCCGAAACAAGCTCCTGAGGTACAATTTGTAAACCATGCCCCACCCAAGAATACGATTGGAATTCATTTTTGCTTTGTTTCTGTTGACATGTATCAAGTCTCAAATATTTGAAAACAACCAGCTGCAGTCTGAAGTTTTACACACACACAAACAATCAAACACATACACGCACACAAACAAACACACACCACACGCAAAAACAACACAAACACACACACACCACACACATACATACATACATACAAACAAACACACACACAGAAACAGGGTTCATCACAGATTAAGACGATTAATGATTTATAAAAGTATAAATATTGAAATTTAAAATTTAAATGAATCTTTGTGCTGATTAAAATATAACTGATATTAAACTCACCAAAGACAAAGAGTGTTGTGTAAGGAAAAGCTAATGTGTTTAAAGGAAAGTATTTTCTATTGGGTGAATATGAATAGTGTTGTATTGGCTTAACATTGGTTTTAAAATTTTTTTAAAAATGTTTTGTACACACAAACACACACACACACACACACACACACACACACACACAAAGTAACAAGCACACCACAAACACACACAAAGAAACAAGCACACCACAAACACACACCCACAAACAAACACCACACATACAAACAAACACCACACATACACATACATACAAACACACACCACAAACAAATACACACAGAAACAGGGTTCATCACAGATTAAGACGATTAATGATTTATAAAAGTAAAATTTAAATTAATCTTTGTGCTGATTAAAATATAAAACAGTTGAAACTGATATTAAACTTACCAGAGACAAAGAGTGTTGTGTAAGGAAAAGCTAATGTGTTTAATGGAAAGTATTTTCTATTGGGTGAATATGAATAGTGTTGTATTGGCTGTATTGGCTTAACATTGGTTTTAATAAAAAAAATGTTTTGTACACAAGTGTGTGTGTTTATAATTAATTGTTAAGTTAAAACAAGAAATTATTTTAGATCATCTTAACTTGATACCCTAATTCAAAGACATTACTTAATTGAAATTACTAAGTTGAACCCACTAATGGGGATAAGTGAACAGAATGCTCATTAATGAGTTCACTTTATTTTGAACTTGCATAGCAAAGTTGAAACAACAATAATTGTTTAGTCATGTTGACTCGCAGAAGGCAATTCACAGCTTAACAAGACTCAAAATAATGAGTTGAAACAATTCATTAATCCATTTTGTTTTTACTTGAAATTTTGAGGCAGCTGCTTAACTTATGCTTTTAAGTAGAACCAAGTAGATATTTTTTACAGTGTAACTGGTCTGGGTTGATATGGGATTTAGAAAGTTATTAGTATACACTTTGGAGAGAGTAACTGATACAGTAATCGAATCACTGTTGAAGATGTAATTAGTAATAATTAATGATGTTTTTAGTGTAAATTACTGTACCCAACACTGGATTCAGACTACATTTAAATATGGGATTAGCTTGTTTTTTTCCCTTGTTTTGTGTGGTGAATCTTTTTATGGTAGTATTAATACATTTCAGTGTTTGATTTTGCAGTCATATTTTTTAAGTTTTGTAAAATGCAATTTCACGAAACTAAATCAGTCTGAAGCGAATAATACGAAAGACAAATACCTTTCCAAATATGTCTCTATAGCTATTGTCCTTCATATCAAATCTGTGTTTGTATCCGAGAAGATTGCAGGACATTGTCTGATAAGAGTGTTCCCTTCCTCCTCTCAGCGGGTTCAAAGTAGCCCGAAATGAGCCATTGACTGGTAAACCCGGAGACCCTGCCGTGCATTACACCAATGATACTTGACTTGGAAAATCAAGCGGGTAGGAGCCGTGCCCCCCACTGACCCAACAGGCACTAGAGACCCTCAGAGCTGGCTACACATGGAGCGATTACACCCTCGCTTAATAAATGCCCCCATTATAGAGCCCTCCTGCATGAGAGCCACCCTACTGGGCCCTGCCCATTCACTCCACTGGGTTTAAATGCAACCTCAGTGGAGAGAAGAAATGCTGGGTGCCAAGTGTTCCTCAAGTGGCAATTATGGCCAATACGTGTCTGGGAATTAGAGCCAGAAGAGATAGATGAACACAGCACTGAGCCTTTATCATCAGCCACACACATACTGTATATATATGGTTATTTAGGTTCTATGTATATAGGTTATTTTCTGGAGAAAAAAATCTTGATCTGAGTTTCTTTCATTGAAAATCCAAGTGAAGATAATCCATTCTGAGTTAAATATTTATGAATTTAAAAAATCATCACGGTACCGTAGAGAAGATATACGTTCTGTATTGTGGATGTGTGTAAAGTTGAAAATGTATGGCACATATACTGTAGCATATATATATATATATATATATATATATATATATATATATATATATATATATATATATATATATATATATATATATATATATATATATACACTCTAAAAAATAAAACATTGGGTCAACAAAAAAAAATATGTTAACGTTTTCCACTAGAATTTTTAAGTTAAGACTGCTGGCATAATTACATTAATTCAAAGCGATGTTTTGAGTATGGTGAATTACCTTTTAGTCCACAATAAAACGCATTTCTAAGTAACATGAACTTAATAATTTTCAACATGAATGCAAGTAATTAAGTTGATCCAACATAATGTTTTAAGTTAGGTGAAGAAGTTTTTTCCTACCGAAGCTTCGAAGCTCAAAAATGGTATTCGGACCAGCCCTAATTTTAAATAACACAAATGAAATGACTGACTTTTATAAGGAATTATGTATATTTTTAAACAGCTTTCCAATCACTATTTATCTTTTTAGCACCATTTTTAAATTGTAATATATTTCTCTTTTAAACATTTAAATGAACTATAATATTAATATATAATAATATTAACATAATTAAATAAGTCGTTTGACATACGTTATAACGAGTCATTAATGTCCTTTAAATTATATGTTTCATATAATAGAACAGAAGCTATATATTGTGAATTTAAACATTTCTCGAGTCGTTTACCAGCGGCAGACGTCAGGAGGACCAGCCGAGGTAAAGGCTGTTCCAGGCGGCTTACATTGGCTCGAGCACCCGGTGATCCCCTGGGTCTCACACAACCCGAAAACGTCCGATCAAATGTTTTAAATAGGCGCTATCTTTATAAATAAACCACAGATTTGAGCTTTAAACAACTACATTCTCGACTGAACAACTCTTAAAACTACATTTCGTGGCACAATAACAGTAGTATTTTTTAATTTCCCGCAGCACTTGCCTCTCCCAGAAGAAGCGGATTTCGCCTCGGACGCGCGTCAATTTCGCTCCAAACGCTTGCTTTTTATATGCGTCCATTTCGCTTTGGACGCGCGAATGCATTCAAAATGTTCAAGCGTCAAATTAGACGCGGCAGGCGCGAATTTGACGCGCTATTCGCGTCCGGTGTGAACGCACAGTTACATATACTATCAACACTCAACTCAAATTTCAGAATAAGGACTTCGAGATTTCGGTATTCGGTTACTATACAGTAGGCTATCACCAACAGAATCCTGAGCGAATGCAAATGTGTAATTAAACATAAAATTACTAACCATTCACCAGATTGAGTTTCAACTGTGTGGTCCCACTCGTCGTCTGGCCTTGAACATGCATGCGCGCGGAAACTGTGGGCCGTTTGCACGTCATCAAATTGTATTTTACATTAGCAGAACTTAAAATTAAATTATTTTTGATTGACTGAAAATGTTAAACTCTGACAAGTCATGATAGTATATTGAATCAATAGGCATAATTTGTGTGTCATCCAAGCTCAATAAAATAACAATTACAAGTAAAAAGTCTAACTGTATCTCAGAACTTGATTTTTTATTTCACAACAATATGTATATTTAAGTAATGACTAAAGGTCCTCTGAATTAGTTTTTAGAGTGTATGATGCCTAGTTGGGACATCAGGACGCCAGCATCCAAAACAAATGTCCAAGACACAGCACATGCTGGGCTTGGAGAGCCTGTCATTGGCTGTAGTGGGCCTTTGTTATCATGGACCAAGCATATCTATCTTTTCTATTATGACAAAACTTCAGTTTCAATTCCATCTCTCTCTTTATTTCTTGCTTTCAATTCGCACTCTCTCGGGCTCATCTTTTTTCTCTTTCCTGGCTAGCTTCTGGTGAGTGACTGCGTGTGTTTGTGTAAGTGAGTGTGAGTTTGTATGTTGAGGGGTCACATAAAGGGGCGAATCACCAGAAACTCAGACTGACTGTGAAAGTGGTGCGTCTCCTCAGAAAGCGAGAGGGAGACGGCTCTCTGCTCTCCACGGGCTGCCTCATCGCCCCACAGCATCACGCAGGCTGAACCGAGTGTCTCAAACGCTCTGCTTTGGAAGTTTGAGATGACATGAGGAGACGTTCCCCTGCCGAGGTACCGGGGAGTCTGAGTTTTGAAAGCAGCAGTGCGCCGACTGACAAACCCCCCGGTCCTCAGATGGCAGAGAACTGAGCGAGTCACCACCAGGCCTCCTGCCACTGGTTATTTATTGTGTTTTGGTGAGTCTATCTGCACAATAAAAGCCACTTCCTTGACCTTGCCCGCTGCTGCCAGTCATACATAAAACAAAGCAGCTTGTTTTTGTTCTTGAGTTTCTCTGCTGCTGTCACGTAATTATAAAACTTGCAAGGTGAACACTGTATTGAAATCTCGCATGCTTTCTAAATATTTTTATTTTGACACTTTTTCTGCAATTAATTCTGCTCCAGTCACTCATCAGGCACTGTAAAAAGTGAGGAAGTGCAGTCGTTACCTTACAGAGCTGTTCGGATTCTTATTGGTGTCCTACTGTAGTCAGGTTGATCCAGTAATATGAATAATACTATTCAAAATGTATTTTATGCTCACCAAGCTATGCATATACATCATCAAAAAAGCAGTAATATTGTGAAACAGTATTACATATTACAATAACAGTTTTCACATTTAATATATTTTAAAATGTAATTTATTCCTGTGATGTCAAAAGCTGAATTTTCAGCAACATTACTCCAGACTTCAGTGTCACATGATCCTTCAAACATATGATGATTTGCTGCTCAAGAAACATTTCTTTTTTCAAAGAAAAGGTAATCATAGGTAATTTTGATTGCCATTAAAATGAAATAACTGAACATAAACATACAAAAAATATATAATTCAGAAAAATTCAGATGGCACTTAGAGGCTTTTGCATCTGAAGTCTTAGTTAATTTTTTGCATCTGAAGCCTAATCCTTGCTAAAGTATTAATATCTTTGTTTTCTAATGTGTACCGTATATATAAATATGTATACATAAAGATATAAAATCACAAAAGTAGATATAGTTTAAACCATTGCTTTAAAATGAAATATAATTACATTATAGCAATTATATATAATACATAATAAATAATTATTGCTTACATTACTTTGTCCCACTGACTTTGGGAAAATTATGTGAAAGCAGTTAAAACTGCCTTTTATCAAGACTAATTTCATAAATGGTTTGAAACAAAAAATATAGGCCTCTGACTCCAGTTTTGCTTTGCGTAAAAACACCTTAATTGCGCCATTCTTTTCGGTTATTGGATGTTTGCATGGGTGACTGTGTAAATCCGGGTTCACTGTACGATTTAGGGTACGTTTTTTAGTTTAGAAAATCTCCAACAAATATGGAGAATCCTAAAAGATTCCTCTGATCCTATAGGCCACAATATGTCTGAGTGTTAGTCGCAGACAGCCGTTTAATGACCATTGCGATTTACCTCTGATGTAATTCTGGAAGTGTCAGAAGATTTGAGCCACAGTCATGCGGTGTGACCTCGCCTACAACAACCGTCAAATCAAAAACCAACAGGAGCACAGAACCCGATGACGCAATCACTGAGACGACAACAAACCACCACTTTCTCTTCAAGAAAAGCCATGATCAAAATGAACACTAGAGATTGGTTTTGTTTGCTAACCACCATTTCAATCCCACGTGTAAATGCAGCTCACAGTCACTGAACGTGTCACGGCTTGATGATGTAAAACTCCGGACGGGTATCTACAACGCATATTGACTGCCGTACAGCCTGACATTAATGACAACTGAGATCTTACAGTGTGGCATGGCTGACAAGCAACAGTCGTAAAGGACTGTTAGAAATCATACAGTGTGCATCAGGCTTTACACTTTAGGGGCCCTATTTTAATGATCTAAGTGCATGGTCTAAAGCGCACGGCGCAAGTGCACTTAGGGCAGGTAACGTGCAATAAACCAATCAGAGTCTCATCTCCCATTCTTTTTAAAAGCCAGTTGCGCTCGCGCCAAGGCGGATTCGCTATTTACATGGCAGAAATTTGCAAGCGGAAAAATTGAATCCTTCTCCAGAGAGCAAACGGATCTGCTCGGGCACGAGGTTAAAGCACGCGAGCAGACCATCTACGGGACAAGCCGGATCCCACCATATCTTTATGTACACAATATTCATCTTTTACATTGTAATCCTTTGTTTGTGTGCTGCTGCGCGTCCCTGTGTGTGTAATAAGCAGAGTGTATGTGCGTTTTGAACCCCGCCTATAGGCGCACATTACTAATACGCCCTTTAAATAATAAAAAAATATATATACTGCACCTTTGACTTTAGACCAGGTTTGTGTTGGTCAATAGCGCAGTCGATTTCAGTTGCCTTAAAAAAAGCAATGCGCCAACAATGCATCTAAACACACCTCGTTTTCAGACCAGCACGCCGATGGGCGCACAAATGGGTGCGAATACATTTGCTATTTAAACAACGTGGCTCAGGACGTGAAAATGATAACCGCGTCAGGCTGAAGCGAGCAAAAAACACTTGGGTCTGGCGCCCCATTGCGCCGAGTGTAAGATAGGGCCCTGAAAATCAAGACGAGAGTTCAGAGAGTTATCAGTGTTTTGTTGTATGTAAACACACTTCTGTTATATGTTAATATTAGCCAAGTCTATATTTCCACTGAATCTTTGTGGTCAATCACAACTGGTGTCAGTGAAGGTTATGGAGATGATTTCAATTAAAATGTTAGACTTTGAGTGTACGTTTGTCTGTGTCTTGCCTTTATGGCTTATCTCAGCAGCAGTTGGTGTGTTCTCTGTCATTTCTTCTCAGTTCCCCCTCTCTCTCTCATTTTATGCTCCCTTGTGCTGGATATTATTCTCAGGAGCTGTGGAAATCTTGACCCTGTGCTCTCAAACACCTCACCCTGTCACTACCCTGTCCTCTCTCTCATCCACCTCTCCTCTTATTGGAGAAGTCCAGGGCTGGATCCCTGCATGCACGACTGCACCCCTGACGGTTGACAGGCTTTTTTGGGGCTTTTATCCGTCATTGTTGCGTCTGTCTATTTCCCTCCTCTCCTTCTCTCCTCCCGTCACAGCGAGTTCGGGCTGCCACCTCCTCCTGTAATCCCGCTCTCCAGAAAGCCGTAATTGAGCTAGAGATTCACGCAGGGATTATTGCTGTGATTTGAGGAAGGCGATAGTGCCAAAATTCAGGGGAATTTTCGACAGACTGAGGCATTTCAGGGCTGAAAACATGAAAGCAGGAGGGTGAAAAGGAAGAGGGGGTAGATTTGCAATGTATCCAACACTCACAAAAAAACGCTCTCCCCTTCAAACCCCTAGTTTGACACGGTCGATACTTTAGTGCATGATGCAGACAGCCGAAGAAATCTATATCTGTCTCTGAGTGCAATACTCATAGGAATGAATACAGCCTTTAGAAGGTGATTATTTCACTCCGATGAAGCACCGGAGAGCTATTTGTCTGTTTCCAAAAGTAATCGACTTTGTTTCTCCTTCGTGTCACTTTCTCAACCGCACGATTTTGTACATATGGTGTACTTTTCAAGGTTTTGCTTGAAGATATATCTGTTTAGGCCAGGAGTTTGGTTTGATTGAAAGCGCTCAACAGTGTCGACTACATCTGCGTCTTTGAATGAGCGTTTGTTGCGTTCCGTCCTTTTGATGAAGCTGCATTGTACGCCAGCAGAAGTGAAGGCTGATGTTTTATACCGAGGGTCACTCCGTTGATCAGGTATCACATGACTTAGGAGTTATAAACAGGTGTAAAATTGAAGGTCCTTCGATGCACTGAGGATTCCTGTTCTAGCATGTTCACTTCCATTCAGGCGTCTTTCTTAAAGAAAAGTTTTATTCAGCAATGACATTTTTAAGGTTACAAACCGTTTCTATTTATAAAAAAAATATACATTTTCTTTTGAAATTTCTATTTATCAAAGCTTTCTGAGAAAAAAAACTGTTATGGTTTCCACTGAAATGTTAAGCAACACAACTATTTTTAACATTGATAAGAAGAAGAAATGTGTCTTGAGCATCAAATCAGCATTTCTGAAGGATCGTGTGACACTGAAGACTGATGAAAATTCAGCTTTATCAGGAATTATAATAATTATACAGGATAATTATATATTATAAATATTATATACAGGAATTATTTATATTTTAAAATATATTCAAAGAGAAAATAGTTATTTAACATTGTAATAATATTTTACAATATAATAAGAGACCTTAAAAAAAACATTACGAAGACCAAACTTTTGAACACTATTGTTTGCAGTGCTGTATTTTTTTTTGTATAACTGCTCAAAGGTTTAATAGTGGTCAAGTGCAATTGAATGACATGAACTTGTAAATATAATATTATTCATTGTCAATTGCAGTTGAACTTTTTCACTATATGAGCTCAATAACCGATTCATTGCATTCTGGTCTGTTTGACTCGGAAGAGGAACATTCTTTATTTATTTATTTTTTAATCCAAGTTTTTAGGATGAAGATGACATTTTGTGTGTTAAGATTGTCAAAATACATGATTTTCAGATTCTATAAACCAAAAAAAATGAGAGATTTAACAATTTAAACTAAATTGTTACACCTTTTGCGTTCGGGTCTATCTATCGATTTGTAGCAAATTACTCCTATAAAATAAATTTAGCCTTTTTCAGGGTAATATTGATATTATTTTGCTGTAGGTCTTAAAAATGTGAAATTTCAAAGAATTCCTCAATTTTGTATTAATTAAAATGGTGTTAATGAAGTAATAGCATGAACAAATTCTGCATTCACTCATTAATGATACATTTCTTATTAGATACAATGTGGTTCTAGTTGAAAAATATTAAGTTATGACTGTTTTATAAGCTTACATTACACTGGGTCCAAACAGACCCTTGAATGCAAAAGGTGGAAACCGTTTTTAAGGCATTAGGAGGGTTAAATATCTGCATTGTATCACACAATTTTTATATCAGATTGAAAAATATAGATATCTGCTTTGTAAATCAACAAACAATGTTGTTGTGAAAACAACAAACAAAATGCGATTTGCATTTTAAGTTAGTCCACATGAAAGTGCTTCGCATATTTGGTACCACTCTTGGTTATTTACATACCTGATCCATAATTTGAATGTTCCTGTTATTTAAAATGAGTCTTAAACATGACGTAGTGAACATGGAGGATAGGTGGACGTGTCGATCATAATGTACAAACGAAACCTATACTGTAAACTGGTTAAACGCTCAAGCTCCAAAGTACCATTAAACTTTATTATTTTGGACTTTTGCCATTTTTAGGCAGACAAGCACTTGATTTCCCAAAGCCTATTACAATAGAGCGACAAATGCAATTAGCAACTTCTTTTCGCCTGAACTAGCTTCATGCACTAAGAATGAGACGTCTGTCTCAGTTAGCTGTGACTGTAATCGTGTTACACCACCTATTTATGCGTGAAAAACGGCAAAAACACATCAGAATATCATGAAACTATATGACAAACATTTAATTGGAGACGGACCGGATCGTTTAAGGGATATTAAACTCCAGTGTGAACAATTTTCGGTGTAATCAGTTTAGATATTAGAAGCATGTGGGTTGTACATCAAACCCTGTAGGATTTAAACGGCTTCCAAAATCTGCGGAGGGATGTTGAAGTTTATTTCCTCGGAAGTTTATAAGCTGCTTAACGCCTTTAAGGACTTTAGCATGGGCTGCCATAGAAACATCAGCCTCGGAGACAGGCCTGACTAGCTGCCACTGAAACTCTGAGGAAAGTGTGTGTGTAATGGAGCTACAGTTAAATGTGAATAAACGTAGTGTCCTAGTTTCTACTGGCTAAGGTAAACTATCTCGGTTGTTGCATGTCCATTGGAGTTGTACCGGCAGTTTCTATGAATACAATTTGTGTCACATCAGAGTTTGGGTTTCCGGAAAGGTCTTCGGCTATGCAAGGATGTTGAAACCCACAAGGTATTGTGTAACGCAGCTTTCATTTTTTTATTTATTATTTTTAGACCGATGTTTTCTCCTCCGAAGAGTTGTCTTTCATTCATCTGCACTCAGGGAATCCATTTCTTTCTAGAAATATTCTGCATTTGAAATGCTTCCTGTGACCATATGATCCACTACACCATGTTGTTGTGGAGTTAAGAGCAGCTTCTCAAAAGGAAAGATGGATTGTGACCCTCTCTGGGCGAGATTACCCTCATTATCGCCCGTCTCGGTGCCTTCCAGATCTTCACCGCCCACCCAAGCCCATTAATGGAGGCCAGTCCGCAATCTCAAACAGACTCGGTTTGGAGTCTCGCTGAACCCAACCAAAACCAATCGGTTCTATGATCCCCTGCTCTCCATCACGTCGGTGAATTTAGACGTTTAGACCTAGTTTTATGCTCTGCATCTTTTCGTCTGTATGTTAGATAGTCTCCTTTTGCTGAAAAACATGAAAAATCCTCCAAATATGTAGTGGTTGGATTGATATTTTCAGGTTTTCCAGCTTAATTCCAGGGTTTTCATGTTATTTTTTGGGGGGTGAAAATAGAGACAGACCACATTGCACATCCGATTTTCTTTGCCCTACAAACACATACAATAAATGTAATTTTATTCATGGCATCTCATCTTTCTCTTGTACCGAAATGTGTTATTTGCTGGCTATCCGCTCTCTTGAGGCACAAGCAAATGCACTTGTCAGCTCCAAAGTGCATTTTTTTTTTTGCCTTTCTCATCCACATGATGCCCAGACGATAGCGTAAAGCTTCTCATTGTTGAATGTGTGTTTTTCCAAATCTCTCCCCAGACTAATAACCCGACGGTGTATTTTCAGTTTTATGAGTCTTGGTCGGAGTGAACGGCGGATTTGGAATCGTAAAGAATGTGTAATGTATGATTTGTGGGTGTAATGAGCGAGAAGTGGGGCTCTGTGAGGAAAAACACCCTCCGCGTGCATTTGATTGATTAGTGAGGGTTGTAACCAGCCAAATATATTCACGCCTGCTCTAATGCTGTGGATTGTGGGCCGGGATATTAGCCTGTATGCATTACAGTGACACATTCACCTCAGCCAGCTCTATAAATCTTACTGTGTGGGGAAAGAATTCAGAGGAAACATTTTCTGCCTCTCTTTTTCTTTCTTTCTCCCTCTGTTTTCAGTCACAGGTAATGTGTGAAAGGAACAGAGAGTGTTTGTTCAAGAGATTCGAAGTGAAAGACATAAAGACTGAGATACACCACAGGGTGGGGACATAGAACCACCATTACTCTACCTGACTCCATAGATCTTTTCCAAATCTAGTGAACTTCTTACCTAGACATGTGCTCCCAATGGGTCCAAAATATAGGGTCCATTTTCTAGGATACTGTACCTCAGTTTGGTCCAGTTAAAGGCAGCATATATTTTGTAGAAGAAGAAATCCCAAAATGCACAGAGTTGAGATCCATGAGAAGTGTGTGTGTGTGTGTGTGTTTTCATGAATGTATACACATTCCTACTGTTTAATGCACTAATATAATTGATGGGTTGCACAAGTCTTTATAGTTTTTGAAAATTTGATCGTGGTGGGGATGTTTTGCCAGTAAAAAGAGATTATTTTTTAACAAGAATCTATTATTCTAGCCACTAAAAACTCATGTTTTGTAATGAGAACCATTTGAATTAAAACAGCAGCAGTAATGCGCAAGATGCAAGATATCATGAGCAAAATGAATGATTATTAAACTTTTCAAACAATTTCTGAAATAATTTTACAAGTTTATTCATTCATGCATTCTGTTTTGGTTTGTTTTGTTTTTCGTTTCGCTGATTTTGAGCTGGGAAAAAAATCATAATTTAGTATGATCATAAATGATGTATTTTTTCCCCCCCGCTGGAATGTTTTCAGAGCTGACGTTTATATATTATATTATATTTAGGGCTGGGAATCAAAAAAAAAAAAAAAAAAACTAATTAATTGCACAATTTGCTGTAATAAATTGTAATTAATCGCATTTCCCCCAAGCTTGTAATCATCAATATTTAAACGTAGAATCACCTAATTAAATTAAACCCAGAAAAAGAAAGGAACAGAAAATAGCCCTATATTCAAATAATATTAAACATCAATATATCAATATTATTCTTCATTCAGTTCTATGCAACATACAACATATATTTTACCAATTATCAAAAAAAAGTATAGTCCTACAAAGCAATTATTACCAGAGCAGGGGGGCGGGGCGGGGCGGCATATATTTGGCTTATATTTTCTGCCTTTTTTCTCTTTCGGCCAAAAACTAAAAATGCCATTTTCGGCGGCCGAATTTTCGGTGCATCCAACTTCTATGGTATATTAATTCAGCTTTGCTAATTGCACACAGCATCTTTGTGTTGTCAAACGCACCATTAGGCAACTTTTTAAATGCAAACGTTCCTCCTAAAACTCCATCAATGTCCTTCTCCATCATGATAGGGTGACTTGGTTCGGCACACACACAATAGCGCCACAACAAGAAGCCATTAAAATGAGGCAAAAAAAAAAGTGATACGTCAATTGCGTTATTTTTTTTTTAAAGTAACACCAGGTAACTTTTGCTCTCGGGGTCCCCCTAGAGTTGGGAAACAGTATTGTCCTCTACTACTGTCGTAAACTGTCATCCTACATGCACGTGCATTTGTTTACAACCATGATAGCCCTGAACACTGTAGGAGGAGTTCACATGCAGGTGTTCTGCTTGCGTCGCGTGTGAAATGTCTTCATCCCAGGTACAGTGGCATATATTTCAGCATGTCATGATATGAATATAATTTCATGGGTTTTATTTTTTTTTCAAACGACAAATGATCGCGATGCTCACGTTTACAAGCCAGCATCATTATAGTAGCCTAGTCTATTGGTTACCGTTTTACTGAATCTATATGATACTTCAATGCAATGTTTGAGTGGTAGATAATAACCATATATCATCAATATTATAATATCAAGCTACCATAGATGAATCTGCAAATTTTACAAATCGATTTGCATTATAGCTTGAGGCAAGACAAATAAACAAATATCACAGACATGTTAGGTATCCTAAAATATGATTTTGTACATCTTATATATTTACTTGCAAAGAATGTAGCCCCTACCAAACTTGTACACGCCGTTTAGACATAGGCTTTCATTTGATATTTGAAAGTCCGCATCGGTCGATAGGGTTGCCACCTTTGATTTGTGAAAAACCGGGACACTTAGATTATTATTATTTTTTGGGGTCTGAGTTGTAGGTTGTAAATAGTATTTTCTTTGACACTGGTGGCTCATCCGATTTTGTTGTGTTATCCTCCTCGTCCGTCTCTCCCCCCATTTCACACAATAGATGTAAATAGACAGTTTTAAAAAGCTAGCTAGCATGTAAACTCACACTGTATTATCTTGGATGTGTGTTGATGTGCGCGCGCGACCGACCGACCGACAGCACAGGCAGTTGATAGGCGATAAGTTGAGCTTCCAATCAAATAAAAGTAAACGCCTGGCATTGGCCAATCCACTGTTTTACCCGTTTTTACCCGTTTACGGACACAGGATTGGATGTACTGTACACAACTATGAAGAAAACACATAACAGTAGACGGAAACGGTTTAATTTGAAACCAGGAAATTCTACTTTAGAAGTACATTTTCACAAAAAAACGAAAGAATATTAATTTTCTGGGACTGTCGCTCAAAAAAGAGAACAATCCCTGGAGAACCGGGATGGGTGGCATCGGGCACCCCTCCTCCTCCTTCAGCTCACGCCAGCGAGAATCAATGTTGATCCTTGTTCTGCCTTTAATGCGATCACTTTCTCGTTTCCTCTTTTTGCTTTCCTCTGTGCTGCTTCGGCCATGACTATAACATTTGGCAAACAAACGCTAGTTTGGCTCGCACGTCCGATTTTAAGGAAGTGGGGGTGGTGGTGGAAGTGATGTATATGCCGTAAAGCAGTCGGATTTTGTAGTTCTCTTTGTTCGCCGGTTACTACCCGAAACCCGAAGTTTAAAAGTACGATCAAAAACGCTACAGACCCCGTCAGGCTATGACAGACGTGTCATTCAACCTATTGTAAGTCGATGTACAATTACAAGAGACTTGGAAATATATTATTAAGGTTGAAAAGTTACCTAGAGCTGCTTTAATACGTTAAACATCTCAAATTAATTGCAAAGATTAACGCGTTAATTTTCCCAGCCCTAATTATATTATATTATATTATATTATTATAATAATTGGAGTATTAATGACACTTTTGTGCCCTGCAGAGCCCAGGTTTATTTCTGACGCTGCAATGAAATCACTCACAATAATGTTCTGTTATTGGCTCATTTGCTTAAAGTTAACATTTGTCTCTGTCATCTTGTTTCACAACTATATTAAATTGCCAAAGGTTGCTTGTGGGCTTTTGGACACCCCACCAGAGATTCTGTTATTGCTAGCAAGTCGAGTGTACTGTCATTCTCATACTGCACCTGAATTACTACACTCGTATGTTCCAAACTCTAAACAAAGTCCCTAAAAGCATCAGTTTGCGTAGGAGTATACGTTAACCTCGCGCTCACGTCGCTTTCTGGCCCTTTAATCAAATTGTGCAAATGACACATTAGATGTTGGGGGAAAAAAATGTTTGCAATCTATTTTAGAGACAGAGGAAATCACAACGAAGGCACACGCGGAGACGGGCATTTAGCGTATCGCGTGTCATTTGTTTGGAAACATATATTACATTAGAGGAAGTGGGCTGATGATATTTCCTGATGTGTGGGAGCTTTATTGTGCCCTGGGGCAACATGTGTTGAGTAATTGAGGCACTAATGTAAATAACGACTGGGATAGAAGATCAATCATGGGCCAGTATTGAACTTTAATATTCGAGTCAGACGTGAGTCCTGTACAACACAGATACGAGACATTAACGGCGTTCCCTAAAGATACTCTCAGGGTGTTTATGTAAAGCCCATATGTTGTGTACGGTTTATGTAAATGCTCTCCCACTCTCTTTCCATCCGGGTCTGACCTTCTGTCGTTGCTCTCATCTGCTCATTTTCTCTCTTTTGGACATTAATATCGCAAATGAGAAACCGTTTCCTCTAGAGATTCTGAAGAGATCTCAACAACATCTCAAAAGTTTGCTGAGAATCTGCAGTACAAAAACAGATCTCAATATAAATTCAATAATTTTTTTTTACTTTTTCACTCTGGAATTCATCAGATGGACGTAAAACGGGTTGCGATCGCCATTTTCATGTTGACTTTTAGTCTAGAGCTACGAGAGAGCAACCTCTGAGCGCTAAAATATTCCACACACACACACGACGTATTGAAGACAAACAATCTCTTCCATTCCGCTGTCGTATCAACATTATTTAGAGCTGAGCAACGGTGAGAAATGCCCCAGATATGATCAGCCAATGGCCGGGCGTCTGCCATCTATCAGCGGCTTCTGCAAATGCAGGGAATTATAAATAACACGGGCAGGGGGATGCAGGAAGAAATAGCTCCCAGTAAACAGATAATAATTATGTAAATGTTGTTGGACCTCGGGACTTGGTGAGGAAATCTGTAACCGAAGCTCCCTAACAGCCGAGTATGCAGATAGTAGTTTTAATTTACTCTCTGCTTAACTCAGATAAACAGTCGTATGGCTGTTTACCAATGCTAAAGAAGATACTCCATCACAACGGTCACCCTATTCTATGCCAACGAAGCTGATTAATGCTTGCATAATGGACTGACTTTGCTGAAATTATCTTGAAGTTCAATTCTCTTTTGAATGGTTTTGGGATCTCTTCCGGTCCGTTCCAAAAAGCTCTGAATCAAGTCTCTCAGAGCTATAGGAGAACTCGCACGACTTCCTCGCAGCATCTGTGTCCCGCCATATTTGCAGTTTAAAGCTGATTTGTCCTAATTGCAGAATCTAACAGTTGTCTAATGTGTTAGACGGGGAGTTAATTATCCGAGCGCTTGCGTGCTGGTGCGCAGTACATCGCGGTCTCCAGCTTCTCCTCACGCCACAGACTGAGAAAAATGGCCACCGCTCGTCCAAAAATAGCGTGATTAATGAGTCCGCCCGGCCTGATGTTCTTATGACTGTGACATTCTCAAGATCTCTCCTTTTTAATATGCATGTCAGAAACTCAAGCTGCCAAGAAAAGATTGTCCCGCTAAGATGAAGGGTAACATTTTCATTCATCCCGTTTGAGGTTTGAGATCTTCATCATTAAGAGAATAGTCCCGGGTTCAGTGAAAGTTAAGCTCGATCCATCTGGTGTAAGGTTTATTACCACAGAACATTATTTTGTGGTATTTTGTTATACAGTCGCTCATTGTTAAATCGGTGGTTGATTATGATTTCACTTTTCTAACTTTAGTTTGTGTGTAATGTTGCTGTGAGCATAAACAACATCTGCAAACTTAGAGGGAGATATTTGCTTTGAAAGAAATCGACTACAGCAAACGGCCTTGTAGGGACTACACGACATTCCTCCAGGGTTAGTGACTTCACCAACCCTAGAATTTACATAAACCCGCCCCTGAATACGATTTATAGATTATCATAACAGAATATGCTAATCAGTGACTAGAAGATAACTACACATCAGCTGCATAAATTCATCAACTAACCATTCAGAAATGTCCGGTTGCTTCTACGTGTTGTCACTTCTTCTTGACTCTCTCCATCATTGTCTGACTCCGGTTTGAACATAAAAGGTATCAGTGCATGTCTGTGTGAGGTAAAAGGCCACTAGCTCTCGAAGCTCCGCCCCCTGTGCTGGGAGCAGCAGCTCATTTGCATTTAAAGGGACAGACAAAAACGATGTGTTTATGCTCACCCTCAAAAAGTGACAATTGTAACATGCTATATAAATATATCTGTGGGGTATTTTGTGCTAAAACTTCACATGCACACTATGGGGACAACAGAGACTTATTTTACATCTTGTGAAAAGGGCATTATACCACCCTTTAAGAGAAAAGTGCCGTTACAGTAACACTATTACAATGAAGAGTAGGGTTGGGCATCGTTTTGATTTGAACGATTCTGATTCCGATTCCGATTCTTCCTTTCGATTTCGGTTCTTTTCGATTCTCGATTCCGATTCTTTGAGGGGCGGAGTCATTTTATTTTGATCCGAATGTTCCAATACATATAAATAAAACATCTCCAGTTAAGTAGCAGAGCATTCATGTCATTCGTTTGATAAATAAGAGACGATCTAGCACTGAAATGTGCGATCATTGGCGCGGATACAGTGTTTTCTCTTCTGGCTCGCGCACACCGCACTGTCTTCACTCGGACGCGCGCTTCAATTCGTTGAGGAGACTCTCTATTCGTTCCGGTCAAATCACAAAATATAATGCACACAAACGTGTCCATGCTTGATATACAACCACTGATGACGAGCATAATCGGTTTTGATGAGAAAAAAATAACTATACGAGTGCGGTTTAGAACCCAGAACATCTAAGACGCTTGACGAAAGTTCTACCACTGGACCATTAAGGTACACGTTAAATAAGTGCAGCGGATTTATGCATTTATTCATACAATAATTATTGGCACTGACAACATGTATTACATCTCATTAAACGACAACTTAAACCCCATGTACTATTTAAATCGATTGTTGGACTTAATGTTATTGTACATATATGTGATTTAGCATTGTATTACCATCCCCCACCCCACCTGTACCACCCACTTTTTAAAACAAAGTTACGCCACTGGACACTCCTTGTTAATTTGTACACCATGCAGTTTGTCAAGTGTTGCACTGTGGAGTGCCGACTCAGGCTTTTTTAAAGTGAAATAAAGCCACACTTTTGAGCGCCGCTTACCGTGCTCCATGGCTGCAACAGAACAAGCGGGCGGGGCAAGCACTTTCGGAAAAACCGGTGGCCACTATGGAAACCAAAACTTGCGCGGAACCGATGATCGGAATCGAAATTTTTTTTTTCTAAACGATTCCAATGGCATCGTTATTTTTTAAACGGTTCCAAGTTGGAACCGGTTCTCGATGCCCAACCCTAATGAAGAGTTTAAATGAGGCTATATGTGCGAACTTTCATTAATTGTTTTTTTATTTGCCAAAGCTTCCTATGAAGACCGGTAGACTGATTTTTATGTGATAATCAAAAGGATGTGACGTTTTCATGTTCTCCTCTCTTCCATTCTATGTCACATGAAATGAATGCTTATACAATGTTCAGGGTAACGCCCAAAGAGCCATTCTGTACTGTAATGTCAATGTGTCATGCTATTGTAAAAAGCACTATATAAAAAGATGACTTGGCTTGACTTTTGAACTTTCTATTCATCATTGCACCATTAGCCATTAAATGAACTGCAGCCAGCAAAAGAGTTATTTTTCGTTCTATAGAAATAAAAAGAATCTGGAAATATTTTGCAGCTATATACTGTTAACAGACATCAAAACGCCGACCACGCTGCTGAGAGCGACGTTCAGATGAATATGTAAATATGTGCTGCGCGCTTTCCTCTCAATAACAAAATGAAAACAACAAAAGTGAGAAACAGCAGATGAGAAAGCATCTGATCATAGCGATGCGGATGTGTTTGCACAAGCTCTGCGATTCACCGGCATCACGTCGACAGATGGTTTTAGACTATAGACTAGATGTGGCTATATGTGAGTCTATAGTTTGAATGGATCCCTTTTCTCAGATTGTTTAAAAGCAGCTTTACAGTGATAACAGTAAAATAATGCAACAAAGTTTGTTTCGGCTATATAGCTGATCTAGAAGAAAAAAAGTGTCATAATCCAGCTGAAGTAAGTTCAGTAATGGTTAATTGTTGTTGTATAAAGTTCTTAATTTAGTTCATTTATCTATACAGTTGCTCTGGAGAAAACAGTGATGTCATCGTCAGCTCATATAATATATTGGCACCATTCAACTGAATGTTCAATTGAATCTAGCAAATAAATATTGTTGAATATTAAGAGCAACAGTTATTTGAAATAAAAATATTTCATAAAATTATAAATGTCGTTGCTGATACTTTTAATCAATTAGTGCATCCTTGCTGAATAAAAATAGTATGCTAATGTTTTTTTTGTTTTTTTAAGTGTATAGTACAGTATATCCAAACATGTTCTATCAATATCTAAGCAATATCATAAAATGGTGCTGATATTTGTGGAAAAGAAAAAAGCACTCTTGCTCATGTGACATTGCGTAACTATACCATATGTACATTTTTCTTGAAAATCCCTGAAAAAAATCACGTTCCCCATGGTAAAAAACTATTTCCGGGATGGGGTTGGGTCACTTAAAGCGGTCATCGGATGCAAAATTCACTTGTATATGATGTTTGCATATAAATGTGTCTTTGCAGTGTGTGGACACAACCACCGACCATACAATGAAACAAATCCATTCACTTTTTTTATCATGATGTCATATTGCTCATGCTCCGCCCACGGCCGCTGACAGACTGTCCCGTATTAGCGTATTTCCCATATTAGCATATTTCCTCCCTCAACCATTTGTATACTGTCCGTCAAGGCAGAACTTTACGTGTCTTGTGTCGACGCCCACAGAAGAGAGGGGTGGGGTGAACAGTTGCTCATTATCATTTAAAGAGACATGCACCGAAACGGGTCGCTGTGAACAGAGCTGTTTTTGAGGAGGTAAAAAGGGTGTTGTTTTACACAACCATTGAGGAATTTTAACCAAAGTATGTTACAAACTTCACACGAAGACCTCAAAGAATCATACCAACTTGTGTGAAATGGGAATCCGATGACCCCTTTAATCCCGCGGCAACCGTGTAAAAGTAGCCCGATTGGCAACACTGCGACGACCACTACCATATCTAAATAATTATCTGTGGCATTATGCTGCAGATCTTGTAAATAGAGCTTAACTTTTGAATCTGGAACTTTAATAGCTTTTTTTTGAATTTTTAAAGACCTCCATCTCCGATAAAAGGATTATAATTCAGCGGTGCTCTTTTCCCTCTCTTTATTTCTGTTTCTTCCTGTCAGTAGGTAACAGGATTAAGACTCTTTCTTTTTACTTTTTACCTTCTCTTTGCCTCAGGGGCCATCTGTATGGAAATGCACTCTTTTTACACGATTGGAGGAATTTCTTTTCAGCCATAAGAGCTTGGTCGATCTGTATTTCTCTCTCTCCTTCTCCTCCTCCATGCCAGATCCTAATCGTTAGCCTCTTTGCTTTTTTTTTTTTTTTTCTTAGCAAAGCTAAACAAATTGATGTCCACACACTTGATGAAATAGACCCCCGGGAGAGTAAATAACCACAGCGCAATCTCGCTCTCGAATCTCCGGTAAACATTCCAGGGAATCATGTCTTTTTTTAGACAAATTTATTCATAACCCTTCTAGCTAGCCCATAGTTTTTGCTGCCGATGCCCCTTGAAAACGAGGCCTTGTTCGTTTCTGCGCTAGTGTAACGCATACGGGACGTGAAATGATGTTGTGTGTCCCTCTGACTTCTATGCTAACATGTTTACTGGACCACATTAGCGTGATTAGCCTTTGCGCGAGCGTGGTTAGGCTAATGCACAAGCTGTCCCTCGTTATGGCACTCGTCGAAGGCAAAGCGGTGGCGCTTAATTGGCTGGCAATGTTCCACATGGACGAGAAGGGACTTGCTGGGCTTCTGTCACTTTTCCCTGATAAAGACATCACGGCTAATGGGTGTCACAGCCAAAAACCTGCGGTTGGCATGACAAATAAAGCCATTATCTTCTACTGGAGCGGCCATTTTGATTGATGCTACCGAGAAAGAAAGACTGCATGTGTCTTTGTGTGCAGGGAGAGGTAGAGAGACGGAGAGCATGTGCAGTGTTTTTTTTTTTTTTTTTTCCAAAGGTCTTTGTTTTGATGACCTTCTAAATCCTATCAAAATGCAGCTGGTCAACATGTCTATTTGCACAGGACCTGCTGCCTATATAGAAATGCCTTTCAACAGATGAATTGCAGTCAGAGCCGGAGGCTATGAACCGCGTCTGGTCCTGTAAGAGAGCTTTTAGTGGGGAGCCTTTGAATAACACATTACAACGCAGATGTGAAGTGCTTGTCTGCCACTAGGGGGCAGCAAACTTGCATGTTATAAAGGCTGGACTGCTTTTACATGCACTGAGAAAGATGTTGTTCTGTTATACTTGCTTTTGTGGGTTTTTCCTCCCTTCTTGCTTTTACATGTAACAAATATTTCAAGCCAACAAGCCTGGGGAGCAAGCTTTTAGAACATACACTTGCGCATGAGCTAGTGCAATACATGTTTTTTTTTTTTTCTAAACAAGACGAGTTATTTTTATTTTTTGCACATATTTAAAGATCAATTATTCAAATTGTAGAGCAATTTAAAGACAAGATCTTCTCAAGAACGTCTCCATGCCGTCTCATTACAGGTCTCATGATCCGAACATGTTCCAGTTCGTAGGCTATTGTTCGGGATCCGCACATCATAATGAAAATTACACTCGGTTGTCCGGGGAAATGGGGAAGCCCAAAGTCTCATAATTAAGAAATGGGAGACATTTAGCACAGATGAAATTTTAATGGCGTGTTAATAATTTAACACGGCAGATGGATCCGTTCTGCCATACCTACACAGAACGCTCAGTCAATCTATGGCGCAAAACGGAGGACATTCCTTTGTGTGCAGTTGTCACTCAAGTAATTGTCTTGTCTTTAGAGATTCCTTGTCTCTTTTGTATTAACCTTGATACTGTGCACAGATCAGTGTTATTTTAATATCATTGAGATACTACTATAGTTTTTATTCATATTTTGAATTAGTTTTATTATTTTATTTTCTATTTTTTATGCCTTTGTATGAAAATGCATTGCAGTTTTGGCATACATATTCATGTATTTATATACACACATACACATGTATATAAAATAATTTATTTGTATATGAATTGTATATATGCACATATTGTGTGTGTGATATATATATATATATATATATATATATATATATATATATATATATATATATACATATACATATATTACATACATACATACATGCATACATACATATACATACATACATATATCAAATTCACATACAAACAAATATTTTATTTTATATAAAACTAAATTAAAATAAGCATGAATAAAAGGTGGTAATACTATTAATAATTAATGATGATTTTTCAATACATATTGATTCTGAAATATCTGAAACGCTCCCAATACTCATTTTCCGCAAAATAGATACCAGCTGTGTGTTATCGCTCTCTCATCTCTCTGACAGCGAATTGACACACAAACCCGCCTCCCATCACTCACTCGTTTCATTTCCTCCGGATGAATATTGTTGTTGTTTTGACTTGGGATTGCACGCATTGCGCATAATTTGACTAATTCTTGCAGATTTTGTGCTCACACCCAAAGTGCACGCACATAAAGCCTCCTGTCAGTACTAAATTGAGTTATTTTTCACTGCCTAAACAATCAAACACACACAAAATAATGTAAAAAAGCTGATCTTCTCGAGTATTCATGTAAACACGGTCAGTTATGTTTTAAGTGAACGTAAACAGTTGAGAAATAAAATGCATGTGTAACAGTATAATGGATCCATGCGTCAGGTCTTAAAGTGACAGCAGCCTAATAAACCTGCTGCCAAATTATGAGATAATATTACAAATGTCTATATGGCAGTTTTTCCCAGGATATCAATGTCAAAAGTGTGGCTAGTAACTTTGGAAAACCACTACTGATGAGCAAAAAAGCCCTATAGGTAAGGAATTTCAAGTATGTTTGAGTCCTCATAAGGGCAACTACATAGGCTAGTTTATTTAGTCCCTTACAAATGGATTATAGTATTCGAGAGTCTTATGTTTAGCCAGCTAAATTCCCAGTCTGACCAGTTTATAAGTGTCTAAACTCTCCTAAAACCAGACGGGCAGGCCAGATAGGACCAGCAAACTGTCTTTGCCTGCTATTTTTTTATCAGCCCATGTACCTTATGAAATTCAGCTTGAGATGTTATCGGCTCTGCTTGAGTTGACAAATGCAGGTTGTTTGCTCACTTTAGTTTGCGATTGATTGGTGATCTCAAGCAAAATGATTTGAGATCAACAGCTGCTCGACAAGACGTTGGCCAAAAGGTCAGCAGTGCTGTCGCCCCAACAGAGGCGAGAAAGCTTCGGACATGCTGTGTTAATTGAACTTTTTTTTGCCCAGCGTTGGAGGCTATTTGCTTTCTGCTTTGATGGAGCTGCATTTGTCAATAGCATCAATGATTCAGGACAACTAAGAGTGAAAGTGTGGCCAGGCGTCTTTTGGAACCCGCCACGCACGACTGAGAAAGCGCAAGAGGCAAGCTGAGCTGCAAAACAGGCGTACGAGCGGGAAGAAAAACGGACAGATGCATCGGGCACGCTCTCTGAACACTCCTCCTCTTCCTGGCTGTTCAACTCCACGGGGTTTGTGCCCTCTGCAGCACTGTACGCATGTATTTATCCTCACAATATACACTGTCATTGAGACGCCTTCCAATTAGACACACGCACACATGGATGTACTCACGCACACGCTTACACACGCGTGCATCTGCTCTCTGAGCAAATGTAAACACTTCTACGTGCACACGAGAGGACGGAAATCCGATTCCTGGCTAAATCAAGTTTGTGCGAACGTGATTTGGGTGGCGCAGGAGTCGAAAGATGTGTTTGGTGTGCGTGCGTTTCTGAGCGAGAGAGTTATTGCATTAGGCGCTGTAACTCCGTCTCTACAGGGATTATGGGTATTCTGAGAGTCTCAGCTGTTTGGGGGTTGTAATATTGTTCTTTCATAGGCATGTTTGCGGTGCATTCAACATTGTGGTGCCATAGGATTGTGTATGTATGGTTATATGTTGTATACGTTGCTAGATAGTAACCGATGTCATCTGGATTATGCAATTAGATTCCAAAAATTCCATACTTATAATTATAATATAACATTATGTTTTTAAATTTGTAGATGAAACTATTAAGTAGATTAAACTACTATAAATATTACTTTTAGATATCTACAGTATACATTAAGCTGCAATGGTAATATATTTTAAGATAAATGTATAAAGGTTCGGCCACATAATAAAAAAATTAAGGTAATTGTGACTTTTTATCTCTCAAATCTGACTTTTTTTCTCACAATTGCAAGTTTACATCTCACAATTCTGAGATAAAAGTCGTGATTGCGAGATATAAAGTCAGAATTGCATGATATAAAGTTGCAATTGCGTGTTATAATGGCAGAATTGTGAGATATAAACTCGAAATTGCGAGAAATAAACTTTTTTTCTCAGTATTGTATGATTATATCTCACAAATCTGATTTTATAAAACACAATTGCGACTATATCATGCAATCCCGACTTTATATCTCGCAATTGCTTGTTATAAAGTCAGAATTGAGCGATACTGTAAAAACTCGCAATTCTGAGGAAAAAGGTCAGTCTTTTTTTCCTAAGAATTTGACTTTATTACTCGCAATTGCAACTATATCTCACAATTCTCAGAAAATATGTCAGGACTGCGAGATACAAAGTCGCAGTTTCGGGTTATAGAGGCAGAAATGCAATTGTGAGTTTATTTGTCACAATTCTGACTTTATAACACGTAATTGGGACTTTATATCACGCAATTCTGAGAAATTAAGTCATAATTGTGAGATGTGAACTCCCAATTGTGAGATAAAAAGTCGCAATTATCTTTTAAAATGTTTTATTCTGTGGCGGAAACAAGCTTCCATAGTTTAACCAAGGCTAATCTGGTTTTTGGAATAAATGCGTTTAATATGCATCTAACAGATGTCTAGACCTTAGAAGGCTCCAGCACATTTTTATTTATCAGAGTTGATTGTGTTTGCTTATTTTATTTTTCCCACCGATTGCGGAGGATTAGGGACCGGAGATAGCTTTTTATAGAACCGGCCTTAGGTAGAGAGAGAGGATCCATTATCAGGATCTGCCTGACAATGATTCCATCAAGCAAAAACATCAGCTCTGACAAAGCTAAATTACACAGAGAGAGAGGAGCGCTCTCTTACCCCATGTGCACATTGCTTTCAATTATGCTGCTCGCCCAATTTACGGCTGATTTCAACAGGGCTTGGCCTGGCCAGATGGTCCTGCTGTAAACTCTATTTCTCATTTAGGAGTCATTCGCCGGGCCACGGCGTTTGTTTAGCATCTAATGGAAAATCTCACACTCTCCAACATGGATGTGTGTGCGTTATTTCCTACTCTGTGCATGTATGCATGCATGTCATTATGCAGACTTTCCTCTCCGCATCTCCTTGTCCTTTGTTAGGTAGGTTCTGCAAGGCCAAAGATTGTCGATCTGTAATCTGCGCCCGGAGAAGTACGAACTCCCTCTGCTTTTATCCTATCAAAAATGAGAGAGCAATTTAGCAGATGCTCTTGCCTCGCCTGCCTGAGTTCCAAGGGCCCAGTGAAGAGATGAAGCCGTTCCTGGCTAAACTCTCGCTAGCTGTCCTTTGTGGTGGTACAGCTGTCACACCGATTGAACACCGAACCCATACGACCAGTAAATAGTCATTCCAACAGTGCAGCAGAACCGCATTTTAGAAAAGAGCCTGTTTTCAACTAGGAGGTTGCCATTAGCCAGGTTTCCATTCACTTATTCTAATGCAAATAGTTCAAATATTCTATGAAAATCACATTACAATAGACACACATTTACCGAACACATTCCTAGATGCACATAATAAAAGTAATATGACTCTGCAACACGTGTTTTGTCTGCACGCTCAAAACTGCAAGTCATTTATTGGCTTTAAGCACTCGTGTAAAAACATATTATGTTTTATTTAGCAAGCACGTAACCACTATGATCATCGATGGAAAATACCGTTTACAGTCAATACAGGCAATTTATATATGTGAAATATGTTTTTTATTGCTTTTTAACAGTTATAACGGCAGCTATTGTCCGATCTCCATAAAAGCTTGAATGCTTGTTTAAAGGCATATGTTGCATGTGTTCACCTACTGCTGTTTCATGAAGTTTTGAGTTTTTGTACAGGATTTATAAGCTTTTGAGTATATTTGGCAAAACATTTTGATAATTATTGACCTAGAGAGTCCCGAGAATTGTGCCGCAGTGGTTTTGTCGAGGTTGAGGTGGCCGATTTCTTACGAATTTCTCACGGGCCTCATCGGCCGGTCCAGCTACACTGTATACCAATTTTCAAGTCAATCAGACATAGGGTTGCATAGTTATACTTTTTTATGTTTTTTTTTTCATGTAATAGCGCCACCAAGTGGCCAGTCGCTGTTTGCTTTTTCACTAGACCACAGAATGAGGTGTGTGCCGAGAATGGTGAAAATATCTCCCACCGTTCACGAGTTATTGCCATTTTAGTAAGAGTGTCTCCGCTCTCTTCTAACGTTTTGGCGGCCCTTAGAGACCGTGAATTTCAACTTTGTTTGATAGTTATTGACAGTCAGACTCCAGAGAATCTGAATCTCGATTGGTCCAAAAACATATGATCCATGCATTTGTCCGTCTTGAGCATAGACGTAGTTGTTCGTGACGTCACCCGTAGGTTTCTGAAGAGGATTTTTGAAGCCGTCACCATCTTGGCCTGGAATCACGGTGCGTCAGTCCCGGATGACCGAAATTGGGCAAAGAGGCGGGACGTGGGTGGAGCTAAGGTGTCTGGTTTTATACCGTCTATGGTAATTACAGGCCTATATTTTTGAGGACAAATCAACAATTAAATAAACACTTCCAATATAGTCTGTGTTAGTAAATTTTACACTATTCATGAACGTTCGGGGCGAGCCTTGGTGATGTTGTAGAGGGTGTGAGTACTACCAGCCCTCAAAGTTTCAAGTCTCTACGACTTATGGTTTGCTTTGCCCGATCATATTTAGGGGAGAATGCTGACCCCTGGAATTATTATATATATATTTTTTTCACACAAGATGAAAATGTTGCGTTATTTGCATTTATGAATTATGGAATCATTGGAATTTGTATGCTTTTATTCATTGTTTTTGTGTTGATTCCAGAAAAAAAAGAGTATTTATATAAATATGGTGAATAGTGCCAAGAATAAATAGATAACAAATTGGTCTAAAATTTTTAAGATGTGAAAATGTGACGGATTTATAGCATTGTGTTATTGACAGGTGTTCTGAATTGTGCAGAAAACTGAAGTACTTTAGTGTAGTCTCCTTGAGTACGGATTTCATGAAGGTCTTGTCATTGTACAGTAGCCAATATAACAGATAACGGACAGGCCCAAAGTCTCCTAAAAAGTTTCCATCTCTCGGTTGACCTGCCTGTTCCTCCACAGCTGGTCAATTAGCTCCCCCTGTGCCATAGATGATAGACCTAGACCGTTCACTTCCTGGTGGCTCAGGCCGCAGGCCAACTGACCAGCAGGTGACCGAGCGAACCACGGGAACCCTGGGAAAGATGAATAATTCTGCTAACACATCAGGACTGAAATCAGGGGGCTAATTGCGAAAGCAATTTGATATGGTTAACAAAGACTGGGCAGAAGAGAGGACTGTCCTTCCAGGTCAGGGACTTTCCACTGAGGCGAACAGGGAGATTTTCAGGGCCAGATGTTCAATTACAGCTGATGCCCTTGTGCCAAGCGTTTTTTAGGCGAGGTCACTCTCAAACCCCGTGTTGTGTTTGAGTTGGGCTTACACAAAGCTTTCGGAGTCTTCCGCTGTCACGTCTTTTCACCTTGCTTGATTTCCCCATGACCTCTGACCCCCTGAGCCACAGTCATTTCACAGATAAATGACCGGATTTTCTCACGTCTTCCCTGTTTTTTTTTCTCTGACACATATTTATCACAATGCATTGCATTTCTGTGATGGCTTACTAGGGTTGTCATGATAGCACAATTATATATTTCGATCTGATAGAAGCTATTACCATGAAACAACTCGTGTTGTTTGGATGTTGTTATTGGAAGGCTTGGATGTCATGGCTCTTATGTTGGTGTGTTCTTTCTTTTAGCGGTTTGCATCTTTTGGGATTACTGGGCCATTATGCAAGTTTTATGTTTTTTACTTGTAACATCAAGCTTTTTATGTTTAATTATGAATTACTTGGAACATGTTGTCGTCACAGTCAGTAGACGATTCTGGAATTGAGCGTATCACCAGTCCTGCCTCCCTCTAAACTGTATATACTGTACAGTTTTATTTATAGCAAGTCCACAAATTATATTGTACCCCAGATCCATCATTTGAGGCAGTCTGTGCCACGTTTCAGGAAAAAAAGACCCTCAGTTCTGAAAGTGGATGGAGGAGCTCCCTTAATCCCGCAACAGGATTGACCGCGTTCCAGTCAGTCTGAATTAGGAGCACGAGACGGGCCGGGCCGAGCGGAGCATCTGAAAGGCATTAGCTCTAATCAGCGACTGGCTTTTCTTGGTTTCTTTAAAGTGAGGATGTACGTGGCGCTCCGCAGGCATGCAGAGAGGACTGCGGGACGGATAGCCGTGACGTCGAGGTCTTTGAATGCGTGGGGCGGCTTCAGACCACCAGTGGGAAAACCTCCAGACTCTGAGCGTTGGTTTTAGGAGCTCAATCCGTGATTGATGGTGTGTCTGTTGTGTAGCGTGGCTGCAGCTCGCAATTACGGTGAAGCGCGCTCACCACTGGAAAAGTTGAGCATATTTTAGCATCATTAGCATTGGGGCATTAGCCTGAAGTGGCTTCGGGGAACTAAGAGCCAGTGGAAAACAGAAGCTTACTTGAGTCTTTTAGTTTTATTTCTGGTTTGCCTTGAACCTCAACAAGAAATAAGAATATAAAAAGCTATGCTGCTAAGTGTTTTTATAAAACGAATACGTGAAAAAAAAAAAAAAATGTAGACCATTGAAAATCTATTATTAATGTAATGTTATTTCCTACATCCTGATTGATAGCTCGGAGAAAGAGCTAAACTTAGCCTTGAACCGTTGGGCACCCTTTGAAGAAGATACTTCATGTCAGCAGATCTAGCCTCGGGCAGAAGCTAATTTCGTGAAGGCTTATAGAGTGGACATTTATGTTGCTTACTTTTTTTCTTTGAGGCCGATATTATATTTCATGCCGCTCTGACTGAAGCGAGGATTTGATAAATAGATATTACTCCCAGAGAACAAAGAATGGAAGAGGACCTCTAAATGCCTCTGAGACTGATTCAGATTGACTTAAATTGAGTCTGTGCGGTTAACCAAGGCCTTTTATTCTTTCAGCTCTTTAAATATTTCATCAGACACATAATGGTTAATATATACAGACTATTTGTGTGTATGTGTGTATATATATACAGTATATAGTGTGTGTGTGTGTGTGTGTGTGTGTGTGTGTGTGTGTGTGTGTGTGTGTGTGTGTGTGTGTGTTAAGAGAGATAATTATGTAGAATATGGTTTCTCTAATATAGAGAGGTGAGAATTCATCCATATGAAACCAGTCAAGTGGGAACCTTGGAGCTACAATGAGACCAAATTATATATTTTATATTTGATTTATAAAATTAAATCTGGATTGCAGTCTATGAATGCCATGCAATGTTGCCCATTATCTTGATTAAATGTGGTCGTATTTCCAATTTACAGTCAACAATGTAAGACAATACAGTAAAAGGAATTCTAATGAGCAATTATTAAACATTCCCTGCTGAAAAAAAATCAATCCCTGAAAAGAGATTCAGGGGACATATTTACAACTTAAATGCATGATGCATAGTTAAAGATTCTAATTAATTAATTTAATTAAACTAGTTGCAAACATTATTTTGTTGAGTTCTCTTGACATAATAATGATGATTGTTACATTACATTTGATCTTAAATATATACGATTAATTGGTACCAGTGCCAACACTCAAAATAAGTGGAAATTAGTTGAAACAACTTAATGTTTTGAGTGATCAACTTAAAAATGTGTGTTTATGCTATAAATTAAGTTCCCCTAACACTGTGCAGTTTGTTGGTTGAACATCATTTTCTTAGAAGTTGTCATAATTCATAAAAATAAAAGATTGCAACAGTTTCAAAAGACAAAGGAATTTTTTTTCAGTTTTTAGTACATTGCTGTTGTGTAAACTTACCCTATTCTGTTGCATTCATTTCCTTGTTGAGCCAGATTTATTTTGAATGCATCTTAAATCAGCCAATGGTTTGCAGGTCTTGTTGATTTAGTTTTATTTAATTGGAAATCCAAGTTGTTTTACATTGGTTTTAGCTGGTTTAAACTGACCTCACAGCCTGGTCTAGCTTGTGTTGCGATGGTATAGTTGGTTGGCAAGCTGGCATCTTTGCCTGACCAAAACCTCTCTAAAACCAGCAAAAAAAAAAAAAAAAAAAAAAAAAACGGTTGGGAGACCAGTGAGCCAGTTTATGCTGCTTTGTTATGCAATTTGTCAAGGAGATTTGGCACATGGGTGTGGACCTTTTTGTACTTGTACTAGTAAACAACCACACAGAACCCCCTAGCAACCATATAACAACCATCTAGAATAGGCTAGCATTGCCTAGGAGCCGATAGTTTTGCATGGGCGAGCACCACTCACTTTTTTTTTCTGAAAATAGTTTTTTTTGTTGTTGTTGTCTCTGTAACTTTCCTACTCAGTTTTTTTCAGTCCTCAGTAGTCCGCATCGGTGTCTGTATTCATTGCTCAAGTCCGATGGCTTTACTTCTCCAGAGTATTCTTTTATCAGCTTAACCCAGCTGGGCCCAGCACACTTCTGTGGAGAACACATCAGACCACTGGAAAAGAGGCTCACTGCTGCGTGTGTGGGTGAGACAGAGTTATTAAAGGAGAAAGAGAGAGTCCACGCATGGGCTTTTCCATTAGCCAAGAGCGGCTTAGCTCTGTAGCTTGTGGCGTCTCGACACACTCTTTTATCCTGCACCACCAAAACGTCACTCTCGTACCAAATTCAGACGAGATGTAAATAGTTATACTTCAAAAAAACAAAAAAAATGTCCCAAGCTGCTGTTTCCATACAATGAAAGACTGTAGCATCATTACTATTGCATAATGTAAGATCTCCATATGCTAGATTAATCTTCTCAAGCCATATAGTGTGAGATCTGTGTGTGAAATCTTAAAACCTATGGTACATGCGGAGCTTCATTTGCATGTTTTACAGTTTTGATTGTGCCATTTGCTGTTCCATCTGCGTGAATCATTAGGCAGCGACCTCTTTAGATAAACTTTGGTGTCTGTCTGCTGTGAGTGTTTCTGTGTTGGAGGGAAAGAGAGAGAGGGAGGGAGAGAAGAGAAGAGGCTGCTCCTGTCCCCAGTCAACAAGTTAATTAAAGAATGATTAACAGTGTTCCTGAGGAGGATACGGTTATTAAAAAGGAGAGAGATATCGTCCATGTATGTTTTATCTCAGTTGAAATATCTCTGAAGCTGAAGATGATTTATAATTAAAGTTTTGATTCAGAGCTGAGGTCAGAGTTTATTTTTTCCCCCCCTCTAATTCGAAAATGCTGTTGAATCACTAAGTTAGATTAGCTTACGCTTGATGCGCGTGGACCAGTTGAATAAATCTGATTTCATTTGACATTAAACATCATCACGCCGAACAGGTAAACTCATCCACTTACCGGTTTCACAGCCTCGCTGTGTTTATAATCGCTCTCTTCAAACTATTATTACTCGAACCTTCAGGGAATTATTATATTTAAGACTGAAAGAGTTGTCAGAAGCTTAGTGATGGTGATGTTGAAGTCATGTGACCGTAGTGTAGTTCATTCATAGCCGACCTACGTTTAGCTTTTTACTTCTGGCAATTGTATAGGCTTAACAATTCATAAAAGTTGTGTATCATAATGGACAAAACGTGTAAGAACAGAGATTAATAATTTAATAATAATAATAATAATTTCTGCAGTAATCCAAAAGCCAATGGTAAAATCCTTTGGGGTTTTTGTCGAGGGAACAAGGGTGATGCAAACTTCTGGGCTTGGCCTACAAAAATACGTCATCTCTGCAGCGCTCTATATTCATATAGTGTTATAGAGCTGTAATACTAAAAACAAAAGGGAAAAATTAAGAGATGAATTGCTGGAATCTTGTCCTGATCCTATTTCTCTTTTTTTTTCCTCCTCAGATTCTTGTCGCCTTCCACTCATCTATTCGATTGCTGATCTAAAAGAGTTAATTTTCTCTTCAATGTGCATTAACTGGGTCAGTCTTAAACGGGTGGTAAAATGCCATTTTCACAAGATAAATAAGTCTCTGTTGTCCCCAGAGTGTGTGTGTGAAGTTTTAGCACAAAATACCCCACAGATATTTTTATATAGCATGTTAAAGTTGTCACTTTTTGAGGGTTTGCAAAAAACTTGTGTCTTGCAAAACTCTCTAATATATAAAACTTGCGTCTTGTGCCTGGCTCTTTAAATGCAAATGAGCTGCTGAAGAGGGCGGGGTTTCAAGAGCTTGTGTGTTAGCAGCTGCGATTACCTCACGCAAACACACTAAAATGACAGAAATGGTTCTGCTTTTAATGTTAAAATGGAGTCAGACAAAGATGGTGAGACTCAAGAAGAAGTGACAACATGTAGAATGCAACAGGACGTCTCTGATGTGGAGTTAAGTATCTTCAATTAGCATATTCTGTCATCTATAAATCGCTCGTATAGGAACTGTTGTGAGATGCACACATAGTGACTTTCTATTGCATGTGAAAAGATGGATGCTAAAGTTTGAGCTGACTCACAAATGTACTCTTATACAACAACTTTTCCTCTTCTCAACATGGACTGCATGTTCCGGGGGCGGGTTTATGTACTTTTTAGACTTGCTGATGTCACTAACCCGGGAGGAATGTTGTGTAGTCCCTACCAGCCGTTTGTTGTAGTCCTTTTCTTTAAAAGCAAATATCTTCCTTTGCTTTGAACTTTGAGCGTTGTAACTTTGCAGATGTTGTTGCTCAAACAGCAACATTTCACACTAACTCAAGTTAGAAAAGTGAAATCATACTCAACCACCCTTTAAGAAAATATGATACACTTTACTGTTCAGAAGTTTGAGGTCAGAAACACATTTTTTATTTTTTTATTCATATTTATATTCAGCAAGGATGAATTAAATTGATAAGAAGTGATGGTAATCTATATTTTAAATAAATGCAATAAATGTGATCAGTTGACTTAACTTAAAAAAAGTGAGGAAACCTGTTGACTTAAGTAAATAAATGTCATGTGTAATTGAAAAAATAAGTTATGTGAACTTAATGTGAACAGCTCTACATAAATGATTTTGTTCAATTACGCATGAAGTTTATAATATTTAGCCTTCTTAATAATTTTTAATTATAATTCAACGGGTTGCCTCGCTTTTTTAAGTTAATTCAACTGATCACTTGTTTTACAGTGTGCCTTACATTTTGAAGTACAATCAACTTGAACTACATTAAACTGACTTAATTAATTGAATCTTGTATAACTTGTAAAAAAAGTTTAACACTGTTTAACTTATGACGAGTTAAAGCAATGCACAAAACAATTATGTCATAACTTATTAAACATGATGTTTTACAGTGTCTATTCATCAAAGATTCCTGACAAAAATGCATCCTGGTTTCTTAAAAAAATATTAAGCAGCACAACTGTTTTCAGCTTTCATAAAAAAATAGAAATGTTTCTTGTCCATCAAATCATCATATTAGAATGATTTCTGAAGGATCATGTGACACGGACTGGAGGAATGATGCTGAATATTCAGCTTTGATCACAGGAATACATTGCAGTTTAAAATATATACAATTTTAACATGTATATCAAATGGTAATAATATTTAATATGACTCTTTTTACTGTATTTTTGAGCAAACGCGCAGCCCCATTGATCATGCGAGTCTTTCGAAAATGTGTAGGGGAAGTTTTATAGTGCAAAATTTCAAAATCTAAACTCACAAAGAAAGTTTTATTCAAGTTTGCATGCAGCTTTACTGTTTGCATGAGTCAGAGTGGGATTTAATCCAGTTACATTACCTCTTTATAAGATAAGCCCGGCTTTTCCGAGGCTGTGTTTGGTCTCTCATGGCCGGACATTAACACGTCTGCTCGCTAATCTAGCCTTCAAATTGGAAGTGAACAGCTTAATGACACATCACAGAGGAGTGTGGGGCACTGGAGGCTGTCGTGCGTGCTTGCGCTGGGCTTCAAAGTGGCCCGTGTGCACTTCAAACGCTCTTTTGAAGTGGAAGGGTACGCGATAAGTCAAAAAAGGGATCAAATTCTGATAGAGAGCAACAGAACGTTAGCATAGGGTGGCACTGAGCCTCGGGGCATGGACTGGCACCACAAACCGTGTGGCACTCGGGCTAAAGTCTTTGAGCCGACGATCAGGGTTCAGTGTAGGATTCTTGGCTTCACTTTTAATGGATTTATAATCTAGCCTAAAAATGCATTTGACGCAGCTTCAGTGCGGCCAGTGAACTTTGAGCGTGGACTTTCGTGTATTCTTAGAGTGTGAGTTTTCATATAGGCTTATAATGCTTTTATTATATTTTAGTTTTAAAAAATCCTGTACTGTACACTATGTGGGTCAATTACTGTACATGATGCCATTAATTAAAATGTTGTCCTGACTCTACACTTTTCAAAAACGCAATTCATACAAACACTAAACGTTTTCAGTTATTGAGTTAAATTAGTAATTTCTTCTGAAGGAATTGATCATTCTCGAGTCATTACTAGTGGGTTACCATGATCTGTACTTTAGAATTATACATTATATTATTCATATTAATTATGAACCTGTATAGTAGTTATGTCTAGTCCTCTGGGAGGTATGAAAAAATAGTTATTGGTTGGCTAATATTAACTACCTCATTCAACTGAGCGTTATTAGTTAATTAAGCTATTAGTTATTATCTTGTTAGTTTTTAGTAGTGTTAAAATTGCATTACTCATGGTTACAAATGTATTGTTGCATTTTTAATGTTAGTTGTTTAATTGCATTGTTAGTTAATGTTATTCAGATATTAGTGTTGTGTGTTTATGAATATTTTCAAAGCTTCAAAATAATCAGTTTTTCAAAATAAATTATGAAACCGGTTACATTTCTGTGTTTCAGAACTGGATTGTTGAAGGATTTTTACTATACTGATCTCAGATATCCTTATTTGTCATTGTGGACTACTTTCTAAAATGTATTACCTGCACGTGGATGTATGAATATTATTCCATGGATGTGGTTTTGAACGAGTGCGAATCTCGCTCACTGATCTATTCAGAGTCCAGTAATTCGCGTTTCGGAAATACCAAAAGCACCACAATATAGTGCATTGCTATTCTGCGTGCTGCATGTTTAATACATGATGCTAAATTAGTTTTGCACTCCCCAAAATAAATCCCCAAGCTACAGGAGATATTAAAATTGTGGCGAAAATTCATTTTTTAGTCCAGGTGCTTCCCCCTGTGTGCAATATTGGCGAGCTCATGGTAATATGGTTGTACTCAATAAAGCTCAATGTGATTTAATGGCAATAGGCGGCCCTTATTGGATGCCTGACCCTTCGTATTCCTCGAGGTTAGTTAAACAGCCCCACAGACAAACACACACATGCATGCTTGTATTTAAGTTGATTGCGTTTCGCATCGGCTCTTTATGTTTTCAATGAATATTCATTTGTGACGGAAGTCCTATACCCCCGGAGGAAGTGACCCGGTCCAGTCCCAGATGGCGCGAGACGCAGCAATAGGGTTTTTAGAGCTTGTTTGGATTGTTTCATTATCCTGCACACTGTATAAACACATCCGCCCTTTCCTCGGTGCCTGCGAGCCGCTTACAGTCGCGTGTTTCATTAGTATCCGAATGCAAGACGGTGACATTTCACCGGGCAATGAACACCGTGAGAAAGGAACTTCTCTTGCGCAAGTACATACAGTATGAGAACAATGGGCGTTTGTGGCATGCATTTAATCTTGTACAAAGGCAGGCTGGGATCCCAATGCTCCGGTGTTAATTGCATGGCTAGTTGAAACACACTCGCATTGTTCCGTTCCTAAACCCTTTGGCAGATATTGACGTCCATTGTCTTTCGAACTTTGATGTGCATTGCGCATTGATACTTGTGTGTTCCTCCTATTGCTACTTCACTGGCGCACATCTATCGAGTGAGCTCTCGCTTATCCAGACAATATGCACTCGCCGCTTTCATTCACCGCCTTTCCATTTGGTTTTATCTTAATCACCGCCGTTTGATGAGTCAGGTGTTGTTGCGAGTTGTGTGTGCCGGGGCGATTTAGCCGAGATATCGCCGAGCGCTGTCGAACGAAACAAACGCCCGTACTCTGGCTTGTAAATGGGGCCCCATTGTCCCTTGTATAATGACTTCATTCAAGCGCTTTATGAAATCCATTTCCCTTTGGATCAATCTGGCTTAATGTCATCCGCCTCGTCCGCCGGCTCTCGCGGTGCGGGACTGTATTAATAACTGTATTGACTGCATTGATTTCTATTGGCAGTCGGGGTGTTGAGGCAGCGAGGGACGCCTGTTACTCTCAGGGCTCTAAATCAAATGACATCTCATTAGAGCCAGCCCACTGCCGCTAACAGATTGTTGGGAGCCATAAAAATGGAAACGTGATCAGCTGGGAATGAGGGAATGGTGGATGTTTTTTTTTTTGCATTATTGCATCCTCCATTTTTTTTTTGTCTGGTAGGACTTTTAGGTACTGTACGCTTCAGGGTTTGATGGTATCTAGTCAAACATCAGAGGCTGATTTACAGAATGATCAATGACATGTTGTCAGGAAGAGACAGTCACATTGCTGCATGGGTGGATGTAGTTGGGAGAGGACAGGGGTAGATGGGTTACTCTGCATAACATTTGTCACATGACCTTATGTTTAGGCTATGTATAATTCATCATATGAAGCTGCCTATGATTAAGAGATTTTTTCTTTGTTTGTTTTTTGTGTGTGTACATGTTTAGTTCATTCCATTAAGTATTTTTTAATCATGTTTTTTAAACATTTTGGTTGCTATTATTATTATATTTCACTTTTATTTTTCTTCTTAATAATAATAATAATAATAATATGAAAATAAATAAGTGAAATGGATTATTTTTACTTTTTTTACATTTTAACAGTTTATTATTATTATTATTATTATTATTGTTGTTGTTGTTGTTGTTGCTGCTGTTATAAATATGAAGATAAATGCAAGTTAAATATATAAATGTAACATTTATTTAGCAGTATTATTATTATTATTATATACATTTTATACTGTAAAATTATAATTACAGTAATAAATTCTATTTTAATTAATATATTTTTTGGACAGTTTTATTAAACATTTTGGTTGCTATTACTATTTTTATTATTATTCACTTTTATTAATGTTCATAATAATAATAATATGCAAATAAGCGAAATGAATTAATATTAAGATATATATTTATTTCATATTTATTTATGTTCATTTTTGCCATTATTGTTATTATTAATTATTATTATTTTGTAAATACAAATGTAGTCAATAAATTATATTTTAATACATGCATTTTTCCAGCTGTTTCTTAATTAAACATTTTTGGTTGCTATTATAATAATATAGTGGAAACGCGTTGAGGTAGGCCAGTGCTTTTTGTCCCTCTCTGCTGTTAGTTTTTCAAGATGGCGGAACGACATGGAAGCCTCCATGGACTTAACCGTCCAATGTAAATAGAGAATTTATAAATAAAAGACATTGATTTTAGCTTATAAAATACTTTATAAACTACACAGTGTACCTTTAAATGAATAAATTAAATTTAAATAAAAGTGAAATATTTACGAATGTCTCAGTGATACAACTTACCGGTACACCTTGACATGGCACAGCTTCCCCCGCTCTCCCCTGTCTTTCAGCAATATGGCAGTCTTGTTCTTATAATGACTTCATAATGGATTCTTATGAGTTTGTGACCTATTTGACATTTAATGTCTGTGGGATTTGACTATAAAAGGACATGCTCTTCGAATAAAGAAGAAATGAGGACTAATTTTGATGGTCGTCCACAGCCCGCTATTTCTAATGGAGTCAGATGTGTTTTCTGATGGCTACATCATGACATTACAGTGGCTCGACGTGACCTCCACAATGCAATATGCAAACATAATCTAATCATCTCTCCTCTTTTCTTCTCCCCCTGCTTTCCTTTCTGTGATGCACCATCCTTGCTTTCATTAAGGTAAGACACATTTTCTCCTCTGATCTGTGGTCATTCCTGAATGCTTATGCCGCTATTACCACAAACAAGCTCCGTGCACGCTCAGATTGTCTTGATGCCGGGGGTAGCGTGTGATCCCTGCTCTTTTTTGCCTCTGTTTAATTTAGCCACCATTGGTTGCCAATACTAAGGGTCAATCCACCCTGCCCCCACATCTCCAGGAGGGTTGCCGCTGATATTGGGGTCTAATCTTTGGCTGGGAATATCAGCTAAATGAACAATTTGAGATGCAGGCCAAGGCCTTGGCTGGTAATGAGGGCGTAATGACATTTGGGGCTGGCTGTGTTTTTAGTAATGTGGCTAAGCAATGCGCCAGAGGCTGGTGTGATGACCTCATAGGCTCAGATCATTGCAGCTTTCGTGTGTGTGTGTGTGTGTGTGTGTGTGTGTGTGTGTGTGTGTGTGTGTGTGTGTGTGTGTGTGTGTGTGTGTGTGTGTGTGTGTGTGTGTGTGTGGACGCCATGTTGCGTTATTGCTCTCTGATCAAGATTTATTGACTGGGCACATGGAATTATTTATGAGCGAAATAATAAACATAATTCTCCATTTACTAAATAAATCTTTTTTTTTTTTTTTGTAAAGGAATAGTTCACCCAAGATTAAAAATGATAAATAATTATTTTGAAGAATCTTTGTGCAATGTGTTTACATACAACAGTGTTTTCTTAGTGGAGTCCCCATAATAATAATAATAATCATAATTGTTATTAGTATAATCATTAATAATCATAAGGTTTATGTATTATTAATAATAATATTAATTAAGAATCGTAATACAACGTTTCATAGTGAATTTATTTTTTATAAAATGTGTCTTGTTCATACTACTAATATCATTATTGTTATCAAAATTTTACAGATAACTAAGTATTACATAATAATAATAATAATAACAAATATATTTTTATTCAGTTTTTTCTTTATATTTAATAATTTTATTTGAATGGAAATTGTGTAAAAATGTAATTTATGTCATGAATTACTCTGATTTTGTTCCAAACATGCATGCTTTTTTTTCTTTTTTTTTTTCATGGAAGAGAATATTGTTGAATCTTCACACATTTGGTTGTCCATAATACAAAATGTTACAACACTTTACAATAAGGTTTGATTTGTTAATAATAGGTAATGTATTAACTAACATGAGCTAGCAATAGGCAATACATTTGCTACAGTATTTATTCATCTTTTTTTAATGTTGTTCATAAACTGTCATTCATTTTCTTCATGTTGGTTCACAATGCATTAACTAACGTTAACAAATACAGCTTTTGATTTTTATAATGTTAGTAAATGTTGAAATTAAAATGAACTAAGATGAATAAATACTGTAGAAGTATTGTTCATTCTTTGTGTTTACTAGTTAGTATGTCAACTAATGAAACCTTATTGTAAAGTGTTGTCCAAAATGTAATAGTGATCCCCCCAAAAAAACCTCCACCGATTGACAGGTTTGGTTTGGGTTACCCATTCCTTCACCAGTACAGCCCTGTTAGGACAGTCCTGGCTTCCTTCCCACTGCCCTGCCGTCCCTGGTTTCTGCTGAAAGCAGCAGAATCAGAGAACTAATTTTCAAGTTAAATTGTTATTAGATTTGTTACAGATTCCTGACGATCCGTCTCCAGTCCCAGCTCTCATCCTATTAGCATTCCCCACCTTGTAAATTCCTTAGTGACTCTTTGGAAATTGAAAGCATCAGTTATGATGTGGTCTGCCGCGCGGTAATAAATCCACACGCCGCAGAGACGTGGACAGCCATGTCAATGGTTAGCTGTGCCCGCTTCTAATTCGCAGAGCGGCCGTAATTTCTCTCTCTGCGGAGAAAGATAGTTTGTTTCTGTCAAACATTCAGTATGCAAATGGCGTTGAGAATTATAGCTAAGCCCACAGTGTTACGGTTGTTGCTCTTAAACCAACACTAACCGCGCCGTACGTCTTTCCTCGCTCTATAAATGAAGCGACAGGTCTCGCGTATCTTTCATACGGCTGTTTTGATAAACGACTCTCTCCTGTCTGTTAATGTGACGTGAAATTAATGTGTTTCCCAGTTGCATCTTTCAATTCGTCCCTTCCTGAACTCGCTTTTTGAACACGTGTCTTGAACGCTTCTGAAATCAAAGGAATTGGTTCAGCAATAGCTGTCAGCGTAACAATTCTGGGTCTGTTTTCTTATGTTAGCCACTGCTAATCCTTGTGCGAGTCATCCAGGCTGTTTGGAGGAGTGGTTACTGTAATGACTTGCTGACCAGTGTGATGAATTGGACAGGATGGAGGTCATGGTTGCTTGGGCCGGAGGAGTTCCCGTAATGACTCGTTGCGAGGGGTGGATGCTCTTTAGAAGGGGCTGTTGGGAGAGGTGTAGACTGACCCCCGTAGATCATAGTCTTTCGTATACTCACGGGTCTTCCATCTGAACCAATTACTGCCGCTCTGGTTGTGTTGGCTTTACTGTGCGAGACTTTGGGTCAGGACCTTCTCTGTTCCTGAGACCCAAGCCCGGTTTCAAAGAGATGTCAGAATCAAAGCAAATGGGTCGTGCTACTACTATGGAGTGCGTGGGCTGTTAACTTGCTTGTCGGTTATTCGGTTTTTGGAGCTCATTTCTAGAGGCTAACTAGAACAAATTAATATTTCTTTATCAATGGCCTTATGTATAGAGAACCTTTTTTTTTTTTTTTTTTTTTGATGGGACGAAAACACATAGCCTATACTTATTTTACCATTATATTATTAATGCAATGGCTTACGTTATGCTAAACAGTACATCCTAACAGCAAACATGCAATTATGTCATTATTGTTAATGGAGCGTAACGGATTTGGGTCAATAAAATATTCATTGTTATGAAAATGGGTTTTACATAAACCCTAATTTAAACTTGAAATCCTTTATGCAACGGAAGTAATTGTATGTTTTTATCTTATTATATTTTATTATGTATTTTAGTACTTTATATCATCAATGCTGTTGCATGTGGGATTTCAAGAACCAATTATGGCTCTTTTGAATTAAAAAATACATTGTTTTTACAATAACATTCAAAAATTTGGGGTCGTGGAATTTTTTTTTTTTTTAAAGAAGTCTCACCAAGGCTGTATTTATTTCATCAAAAATATAATAAAACAGATAATATTTTTTTTATATTTTTATTATTTAAAATCACTGTTTTCTATTTAAATATATTTTAAGTGTAATTTATTCCTGTGATGGTAAAGCTGCATTTTCAGCATCATTACTCCAGTCTTCAGTGTCACATGATCCTTCAGAAATCATTCTAATGTGATTTGCTGCTTAAGAAAAACAGCAATTGATTCATTATCAATGTTAGAAACAGTTTCTTTTTTTGTCAGGATTTTTTGATGAATAGAAAGTTCAAAAGAACAGGATTTATTTGAAATATAAATCTGTTGTAACATTATAAATGTCTTTACTGACACTTTTGATCAGTTTAATGTGTCCTTGCTGAATAAAAGTATAAATTGATTTATTTAAAAAAAAAAAAATCTGATTGCATTGCGATGTTATTCCAAGGTCACAAAATATTCTAGTATGGCCACAAGCCTGACGTCCATGAAATTTCAATATTCCGTATGTGTTTTTCTTCCCCCTTCACTGCCTTGCATAAAACTCTGTAAATGGCCTGTTTTGTTTGATCTAAATAGCGAGAGGCAGATTACACCATCCGCTGTGCAAGCAGCATGCTGGGTTTGTACTGAAATAAGTACTTTAGATAATGACTGTAGTCAGGCAGTCTCTCGCTGGGCGTAAATGCTACAGCGCTAGCCTTGCTAATCTGATCACCTGCGTCAGCCTCACCTCAGGTCACACACATCACAACAATACAGCTCTTGCTGTGTCATTTCTGTCTTTCTTACACATTGTTTTGGCTCGATCATGCTAATCCGAGCTATCATGCTGTTTCACAATACATATTTGTAAAAGCAAGTGGTATTTTGCTTCCTGGGAAAGGCTTGATTGTGTTTCCACAGGTAGTCTTGGAGTACAAGGTGAATTGTTGAAGTTGGTTTCAGAAGGCTTCTGAAGTTGTTGTGCTAAAGCAATATCTCTGTCTGATCTAAAAGAGCTATATGGTCACTTGTTTCGGGTTGGAGAAAGACAAAAAGGCCAACTTTTACATTATATACTGATTTAGGCGTCTACGTTATAATACGGATACATTCGAAAACTGTGTTTTAGTTTCAAAACGCTCTACATCTATGGAGGACCAAACCTGCAGAAATTAAAAATAAATAAATGAATAGATAAATTAATAAATAGATAAATAAATGTGATAAATAGATAAATAAATGTGATAATAGGAAAATAAATAAAGGAATAAACGACTTGATAAAATAAATATGACTCATTTTTAATCAAATTTATTTTTATATTAAAAATATTTCTGTTATTCCCCTTAATGTATTATTTTCTGCTTTTATAAATTTTTACATTAAAAAAATCATTTAAACTTGTATTTATTCGTTATTTATTTAGGCTATTTATTCTTACATTTATTGTTTAGATTTATTTATTTTATGTATTAATTTATTTATTTCCACATGTATTTATTTTTTGATTTATTTATTTATTGATTCATTTATTTTTACATTTCCATGTGTAACATGGAAATGAGGAAGGCGGTCCTTGTGTAGCTTCAGTGCATCATTGGCTGAGAGCTCACGAATAGAATCGTCAGGCCAGCTAATCGATGGTAAGGAGATTTTTCACACCCAGAGTCAGACACACAGTGGATGGTTGGTTTTCTAGTTTAATGACTGTTCTGTAATAGATCTTGACTCTAAATAACTGAAATGGTTGCTTTTCTCAACCACCAATGGCTTCTAGGAAAATCGGAACAATCCATGGTTCATTCACGGCACAATGTTTCTTCCTGGTTTCCACGCGCTGTTTGATCCGTTAATAACGGAGAAATGTGAATGTTTCTCTCTAGATCTCGCAGCGATGTTATTACTTCTGTGGCAAATTCAAATGCTTTCTTTACTGGATCTCTTATTAGCGCTGTGTAGTAACAGCGTCGCATGATCACGATCGGCTCGTGCTGCACTGGTCCAAACTGATAAACGGTCCGTCAACCACACAATAACGAGCAGTTTCGTTCCGCTTGCATTATGTTTGCCATTTGATGTTGGGCACTGTTGTGGTCGCGCCGGCGTCTCTTACAGGGAAAAAGGTTGGGAACCACTGACTTAGATCATACAATTGTCATAAAAAATTTTTAATAAAATATTATAGAAATTGGTGGTTATTGTTCAGTATTTTTTATTTTTTATTTTTTTTTGCCAGCTAAAAGCAAGAAAAAGAAACCATGTCAAGTTGACAGGTCAGAATTGTTTTTATAGCACTTCTGTTACTATCCCCCTTCACTTCTAAAATGATGGCTGGTTTGTTTACTTTCCTACGCGTTCTAGCTGAAGTTGCAAGACTACCGTATTTACGCCTTACAACAGAGGAAGAGGATTTGCAAGACGAACAAGCTTGCCTTTCCTCTGGCTGTTCTTCGACGTTCATGTTGGCAAATATCTCTCCTAAAACATCGATAAGCACATCTAATCTAAACAACACATAGTATTTGATGCGTTACCAACTTCATTTGCTAAATTGCGCAACTCTCTAGCTACTTGTCAAAAACGTCCGCCATAGTAGCCCACACACCTGTCACCATAGACATGTATAGAAAGGCTAGATGGCTTACCGGCGCTGAGAGCCAATGGGACCCGACGACGTCACATGGCGGCCATCTTAGGACAGGACCGCTCGTCCAGTTATAATATTAAAGTCTATTGTGCATGTAGTGCTGAAATAACTATATTTTGCTCAATTTTCAACCGATTTTCAAACGGCTTGGTGTGTCATAAACGTCAGGGATGCGGCTATTTAACTGCATACTTGTGAAAAATTATAGCCACGGAGTTTATTAAACATCGGCATCAGCACAAATCATAGCCACGTTAATAAGGTTTGTAATAAACCAAACCGTTTGTAAATCCGTCAAGAATTCAGCAAGTTACGAGCATTTTAGTTGGCGTATGTCACTCACCTTCCGTCCACAGCAGCAGGGAGCAGCAGCGCAGTCTCCTGACCTAAGATGGCCGCCAAAATATACCATCACTTACTTGTGCGTCCAGGTGCGCCATTTCAGGTCCTGGAGTTTTTCTAATGAGCTGATGAGTTGAATCAGGTGTGTTTGAGTAGGGAGGCACACAAAATGTGCAGTCTTCCATGATTGAGAAACAACGGTCTAATGCCCGGTAAACATTGTACGATTTTGGGCTGTCATGATGACCAATTGTGGCGATTTCTGTGGCCGTGGCTTCTAAACTGTGGTCCTAAGTCGTACATTGAAAGAGGTTCAAAGACGTTCGTTGTCACGGTCTTTGCGACCAGTGATAATAGCATGATCATCTCACAAGTGTGTTTGCTGCTACAATGTCTATTGAGTAGCCAATAAAACTGCTATGCGACATGGCGCTAAAACCTTAAACTGCTTACCTCAAGCTCCATTTGCAAAATTGCCGTGCCAAGTTGGCCTCTTTTTCCTAGCAAGGACCGTGTCCAAATTCTCCTTCACTTACTTTTCTTTTTCTCTGCGCATATAAAAACCACAATTGCTAAAGTGCGATTCATCTCGCTCCATTTGTTTACCACTAGTGCATGCTGATGACGTTTTATTCTTCTGTACAAAATTACATCGTGGCCACCGATTCAATAGGTGTCATCATCATACAGTCGACATACCTTATTAGGTGCATGTCGTACATTGTGATTTGTAAAGATCTTATATTATTATAGCAGGCATTAAAAACAATTCCCCTCGTGGTTTGAGGCAGGACAGGAATTGTGTAGCCTGGATGCCAGACCGAACCCCGCCCACAACATTTTTTGGTCGGGAAGTTCGGTCTGGACTTGATCCGTTGTGGAGTAATTCTGCTCGGTCCAGATCTCTTCGGACCAATCAAATTTTCAGAGCGGGCTTTATACGATGATGGACAGATGATCAACAGTTACGTAATCATCCACGTCACCAAAGAGCGCTTGGGTTGAATTTGTTTTCAAAGATGACTGCCGCTGGAGAATTGAGATTTCACGAGTTCACACTTACAAGTCAGATAGAATAAATGTGTATATGACGTGCTGTCCGAGGAGAGGGCTCCGGGCTCGGTATTCGGCCCGAACCCAGAGTATTATTGAGTATGACAAAGTTAGGCTAGCAATTGTGAGTAAATTGTCATCTTTGCAAGAATGCAATATAAAGGTTCAAAGTAGCATGCATCTTTAGCAACACTTTTAAAGTGAGTAGCAGAACGCAGGGACATACCAGTATAAACATCTATGGGTACAACATGTGTCAAATGACTAAATATGCGTCATAGTTTTTTTTCTTCAGCATTTTCAAATGTATCCACTTGGACAGTATTTTCAAGGAACCCAATTTTCGCTGGTCAAAAATGCTGTCTCAGTGTGAGGCAAAACTTAAAGAAAATTATGTGTTTTTAAATGTATCCGGATAAGTGTGGACGTAGCCTACCCTTCATAGACGCCTACAAGTCCCACATCAGGTGTTTAATGAATCACTTTGGCTAGTCGCCACATTTTCTTGCCCATTTTCCATCCAAGAATCTTAAATCCCACAAAAGCGAACTGCATTCCCCCTCGTGTCATTCCTCATCCTAAACAGGAAGAGGAATGTGACTCTTTTAACAGCTCACGGTGACCTGTGCCTAGTTAGCGTCATGAAGACTTACGGCGTCAGACTTCTCCCTATGTCTCTGTTTCCTGGCCTTTTAATGGCCGTGTGCCGGGCTGCGGGGTTGAGCGTCATGCCATTGCTCAGCCCAGCTGACATTCTCATCAAAGGGCAATTTGCAGTAGATTTTGTGGAAGTCTATTCTTCCAAACCTGCAGAAAAAAAAAAAAAAACCTCAATGTGGAACGCATTCGAGAGCCGGTGGTGATCATTTTTCACACGGCTTATATTTGCGATAGATTGTTCTCACCGGCGAGAACGACTAGATGACATCACTGTGAGGCATATGAGTGTATGAGAATAAGATGTTTTAATGCTTTGGAAATCGACAACACTCTTCATTAGCTTTTGCTAAATGGCTCTTTGTGCACAGAGAGCTATTTATTGTTTGCATTAATGACTGGATGATTGTACATTATTCCGCTTAATACATAATTATACTCTATATGGACATGAACCATTAATCAAACAAATTTAGCTTCAAAATATCCTCTATTTTGAGTTCTCTTGTTTTTCTCTTGTTTTTTAGTCTACCAGAAGGTTTATGCTGCAATAAAATGCTGTGATTTTTTACCGTTTTGAGTTTTATGACTTTTTATCTTGTATTCGTATGAAAAGTGAGAGGAATGCAGGAGGGAAACGGTTAAATATGTTTAGCGTCAATTAATGAAAGACTATTGATCAATGCCACGATTTACCAAGTTTTTCAGAGATGTGTAATCATTGGTAGAATAATTGGCTCAATAATTGGCATCATATTTCACTCTTATGACTTATTTTATTGATAATTATTTTATTGAAAAAAAATCTCGTTTTCTTCCTTTCTCTTCTTTTCTGTAGTTTGTACTACTATGGTTTACTCTTTAAATTGGTATTGCGGCATTGCTAATATACTTTTTTTTGGGCTCCTGCCTGATAAATTACTCTTTTTTTTCTAATCTGTAAATGGTTTTGGATAAGCATCTGCTGAATGATTAAATGTGAATGTTATGAGAAACTTAACCAGAGTGCACAGCTTGAAATTAATCAACAAGTTTGTATTTTGTTGTATCTTACAAGATTAGAATTTTAATGAGGACTAAAAGTGCCGTATGTTGTTCTTGCCCTTTCATTCTCAGCTGTCTTTGAGAAGTATGTCAGGGGGTTTTAGGATGGACGAGGAAAGTTCTGTTAGTGAACTACTACAGAGGACCAAGTGGGCGTTAAAAGCCAAACTAATCGTGATGACAGCTTGGGACTCTGGCTATGATGCCATCGAGCAGACGGGAACCAGACAGAATGTCTGATTTTTGCCTGTTACACTCGCACAAATACGCTTACAAACATATAGTAACCAGACATGGACAATATCATCTTCAGCACTCAAGAAATAATGTGGAACTGAATCTCGGGCAATCCAGTAAATATGGTCAAACGCACACACGCACACAAGCACGCACACACACACACACACACGCGCACACACACACACGTGCGCAGACAGGTATTAATACCCAGACACCAGCAACCATAATTTACTTTAGGCTTATAGTCTCTCCATCTCAGGACCCCAAATTCTTTTTCTATTATTTGAAATTCCATCTTGGGTGGCAGTGGCCCTGGCGCTCGCCTTATAATACAGTTTATTAAAAAAGCTGCCGCATTTGATCTTTGTGGGGGAAAGCAGGGGTCACGCGGGGACTGTAACCTGTGTCATCTATAATTCATTGCAGGAATATGCTCTTCTTACCCAGATTAAAGTTTAATAACTCCTGACACAGCCTTGGGTAAATACTCTTTTTGTGTCTGTGTGTGGTTTGCGTGTGTGTTAGGGGTAGTTGGAAACTCGGAAGATGCAGGATCGTCTAAGCTCGGCTAAAGCCAACAGAAGCCCGGAATCAGCAGGCCAGGTCTACTTACTGCTGAAATGTGTTTGCGGCCAGATAAGGGACCGGCGTGAATGGGAGCAGCGAGAAATGTAGCCCCTATCTGCTGTGGGTCTTATTGTGCGTGACAGAGATTAGATGAGCAGAAATGTAATACCTCTGGAACGGAGGCAGAGGGACCTTTCTCAGGAAGTTTGTGTCTACGTCTGCAGGAAAACTCGGAGAGGAGGAGAATCATTTTATAGTGTTGCTCTTTGCTCATATTTAGCATTAATGATTTGAACAAACCCCTAATGTGAAATATTAAACTGCACAGAACTGCACTGTTTGTGCTACGAAAAAAATGTGTGTATCACAAAGTTGTGTGGTTGGAACGACAGTTTCTCGACCTGTGGTTAGAAGCATAGCTACTTGTTTGCATGACATGTGGACTTAATAAATCCTTTTTTTTGAGGAAAATAAGACATTCAGTACAATCTATATCTTTCATTTCAAATATATACAAATTTAATTCACGTCTTTTAGTTTGTCCAGCCATTTAAAGCGTTTTTTAAGAGTGTGCATGTGTGCGTGCACTAGTACGTAAGAATGATTGTACATCTGTGATGGCATCTGAGGACTAATTCAAATTGTTATCAGTTATTTTGCTTTATTTCCAGATTCAGTGTCCATAATCTATAGCAACATATCCTGCATTAAAGAGGTCCTATTATGCTTTAAACTTTAGTTAGTGTGTAATGTTGCTGTTTGAGCATTAAAAAGATCTGCAAGGTTACAAAGCTCAAAGTCTACTTCAGACGGAGATATTTTATTTAACAGAATCCACTTTTCAAGAACTACAACGAACGACTCGTTTGGACTACAACGGATCTTATGAAGTCACAATGGTACTCATTTAAATAATCCCCGGCTACGGTATACGCAAAAAAAGGTGCGAGGCCTGATTGAGCTAAAATCCAAACATACCCAAACACTCGCTTTTGTAAGACGGTGCCCCACTGCTTGGGACAATGAACCATGGTTTTGTGATCGATTACTGTTCGTATTACTTTTATTTTTTCGACAAATATCAGGACTAAATGGTGGATAAAATCGTATCTATAATGTATAAGATAATTACAAAAAAACACACCACTCTGGAACGTCCTGTGAAATCAGTGCTTTGCAAAGTCTGCGCATGAAATCCGTTCTGGACGATCATCTTGTTTGTTAACATTGTCAGGGTCTGAATCGGACTCGAATTGGTTTGAAATTGACGCCATCCTCAATATTTACACTAGAGAAGAACTCGCAGTTATGGAGGGGCGGGACATTTTCCTGAACGTATTCTGTGTGAACGTGCTGCCAATCACAACGCAATGGGCCAGCTAACCAAACGCTCTCGCGGTACTTTGATGCCGTAGACTGATTGGTTTGCACAGCGCAACTTTAAAGGTGAACTAAGTAACTTTTTTACCTTAACTGATCAACTTCGGAGTCACTGGAATGGTTATATTACTTATTTTGGGTTGAATGGTGGTGGTTTCGCACCCCCCTGGTGCCCGTGAGCGGAAAAACAGCGTTTGCAACTTTGGGCCGGCGGCCCGCCGGCCTCTTCGTCTGGAAGTATCGTGTGATCCCAAGTCTCGCAAAAAGAAATCTGCTATAATGCTGTCATTATTGCGCTCCCTCACGCTGTTGGAACCCGAATGAAGACGACGTTGCAAAGAGTTTCCCATCTGCTTTGATGTCGTTGATCTACTAAGCCTCTAGTGTCTGAGAATAGCCAGCGAGTTTTTAAAAGTTGTTGTCAAATATCTATTCCGAAGCTGCGGGGGGAGCTCTAGAGAGAAACCTCCGAGCAAAACGCGAGGATACAACAAAAAAATCCCGATCTTACTGAGGGCTGCTTTAAGTCGAACACCTTAAATCTGCACTGGTACAGCGGCCACAGTTGGCTAATTATGCTTTTTGGAAACACATCCCAGAACAAGTTTTTTAACCATATAGTAACACATTAAAACCAGTAAAAACACCTTTGAAGCCACACAACATGCTAAAACCAGTCAGAACACTTTAGCGACAGGATAGTAACGTACTGAAACCACCCAGAACACTTTTACAACCTCATAGAAACACGTTAAAACCAGTGAGAACCTTAGCAACTGCATAACAGACTGTTAGAACCGCCAAGAACACCTTAAAAACTGCATAGCAACCCCCTGGAAACCACCCACAACCACTAGCATTGTGGTGTTATGTTTTACAGGAGAACCACAATGTTAAAATCTAGTTATTATTTTCTTCATTTCAGAGAAGCTTGGTCTGGACACACACACACACACACACACACACACACACACACACTGGTCTTTGTGTGATGTTTTTATTATCTTGCCTCTCTGAAGCAGCACATTACACAGAGAGGTCTGCATTTGTCAGTTGCTTTGTCATTGTTTTGATGGCTTGCCATGTTTATAGCTGCCATTTACCCTGCCAGAAGCAAAGGGCAAGGCAAGCTGGGATAGAGGAGGACTCAGTGGCCACTGCTCGCGGCCCAATGCACACTGGGATTACACCTGTCCATCAAAGGCCGATCCATGCTCTATAATTACAAAATCCAGCTCTTTTCCCATACATTTTACAGACAAAGAGCACTTCTATTCCTTCCTTTGTGCAAACACACCCCTAACATGATCAGATTCAGACTTCATTTTCAGGCATTTTCATTTTATTGTAATATATATATATATATTGAGTACACCCCTCACATTTTAGCAAACATTTTAGTGTATCTTCTCAAGGGACAATACTATAGAAATGAAACTTGGATATATTTTAGAGTAGTCAATGTGCTGCTTTTATGGCCGTATATTTACTGTCCTCTGAAAATAAATCAACATACAGCCATTATTGTCAAAATATCTGGCAACAAAAGTGAGTACACCCTAAGTGATAATAGATGTACATCGTTTAACCATGCAAAGCCACATGTCCTATTCATTCATTTTTTTGTCTTGACATGACCATACAAATGTGTGTATCATCTTGTATTAGAGCAGTTGAAATGTGTGCTTTGAGTACAATACTGACCACTGGATGTTAAACATGGCACATCATGGCAAAGAACTCTCTAAGGATTTGAGAATTAGAATTGTTGCTCTCCACAAAGATGGTCAAGGCTATACGAAGATTGGTAACACCCTGAATCTGAGTTACAGTACAGGCCAGGGTCATACAGAGGTTTTTCAAGATGGTTCCACTTGGAACAGGCCTCGCAAGGGTCGATCAAAGAAGTCGAGTCCTCGTCCTGTGCGTCAGGTGCAGAAGCTGGCTTCAAAAAGCTGACGCATGAGTGCTGCCAGCTTTGCTTTAGAGGTCGCAGAAGTGGAAGGTCAGCTTGTCAGTGCTCAGACTATACGCCACACATTGCAACAAGTCAGTTTGCATGGCCGTCATCCCAGAAGGAAGATCTTCTGAAGCTGGCTCACAAGAAAGCCAGCAAACAGTTTGACTTTGAAAGCAACCTGTCCAAGAGCATGAATTACTGGAACCATGTCCCGTGGTCTGATGAGACTAAGATAAACTTGTTTGGCTCAGTGTCCAGCATGTGTGGTGACGCCCTGGTAAGGAGTACCAAGAACATTGTGTCTTGCCTACAGTCGAGTATGCTGGTGGTA